>NW_026731670.1:20000-230000 GCF_028476545.2 Physella acuta | reverse complement strand
TAGGTTTTAAATCCCAAATATATGTAAATTTAGCTGAACCTGAAATGGAGAAAAAAGCTAGAAAGAAAACATTCAAGAGGATCAACATTGATTTTTCTTTCTCTCCTATTGGATATATCACCTAAATTATTGCATCCTTGCAAGAGCCGATACATTAAATATAACACGCTAAGAGAAACGCTTTCTCATGTAATCAGAGTTTCTTCCAGTTCCAGACATCTCTTCGGGTGGGGGGCACCGCCCCCCTCCCTCCCGAAGAAAGTCTACCGCCCACCCCCCCCCCCCCCCGTACGAAATGGAATTTTTATAGGAAATATATACTTTTGACAGTGTCCGCCCCGGAAATTTCAAGTGCGCACCCCTGGAGAAAAAAGTCTGGAAGAAACACTGCATGTAATGATATAGTAATCTTTATTTTAAAAAAAGCAATTATTATCTACTGGAATTGTAAGTAAAGTTTCCCTTTCAAACCTTACGGTCTATGGGGCAAGTGAAGTAGAGTTCACTTGTTTCTGTGACCTCGGCATATGAAGAGATAGTGTGGTCAGCACTATGCCCAGCCGCCTTTAATCTCCCTAACGTGAGTTAGGTACCCATCAGAGTTGGGTGGACTCAGGGACGGTCTACTGACTTGAACCCGGATTCGAACTCGAGACTTACGGGTTAGCAGTCCAGCTCTCTACCGCTTGACCACTCCGTCTAGTACTGGAATTGTGGACCAAGACAATGTAAATTCAGCATGTTATTGTGTGTAATTTTCATTTCCGTAAAAACCAGACGTTTAGTTAGAGATACAATTTCACACAACGAGATAGTTCGTGTTTGAGACGGTCTTAACAACGAAATAGTTAGTTCGAGTGGGACACCAATTTATAAATTAAGACTAATCGCTTTTTTTTTTTTTTTAAATTAGTTAAATAGAGAAATGACGAATATTGATGACATTAGTAGACTGTTATTAATGTTCTTATAACATTGATGTCATTTTTTTACAGAGTTACCTGTGACTGTCCGCTGCTATGTTCAAGTCTAGTTTCACTGATACCAAAATGTAGATTTTGTGATCGAATGGCTGCACCGATAGAGTAGGCTGTAAAGTGGGAGTATTCAGTATAAATATGGAGAACACAAGTGACTTATGAACATTTTAATAACAGCAATCGTTTAAAGATGTGCGTTTAACTCTGCGAGTTGTGTAGTAACCGTCTTTATATAAACTTTGTAATGATGTTTTAGCTATAGTGTAATGATAATTATCCCTAAGATGACAATTAAGGACTTCAATGAACAACACAGTATTCATCCTTCAGGGGAATATGAACTATTATTAATTTAATATTGCATTATGAGCATTTAAAAATATATTGATTATTCAAATGAATATTTGATGAAGATGGAGCAATATTATAAGGTTACACATCGTTGGAAAATAAAATTCGCAATGAATATTAAATGAGGATGTTAGTTTAATTTTTAAAAACTTTCAGAAGGAAGCAAAATTAAAGTGACTTTATTCAAGTGTATGTTTTTTTTTAAAACTCGTGTACGTTTTGATGTTACATGCCATCAACTGAAGACTAAATAATTCAATAAATTATTTGGGAGTAAACACCTAGCACTCTTCACGGACAATTTAAGAAAAGTAATCCAATTCAGTAGTTTTTTTTTTAAAAAAAAAAGGTTATTTATACATTAATAGTGTGCGAAAAGTGATTTACAATTGAAATAATGTAAATGTGAACACGTTTATTTTTGAATGAATATAAAGACTACAAAAATGTTTGGATTTACTCGTGAACAATTACTATAAATCGCTAATGTAGTGCTAACACCACGGTAAACTATTGATCAACATTGATTTAAGGGTGATAATAACTATATTATTTCAATTTGGAGATAAATGTGTAATCTCCCTTGGATATTTCTTCATCCTGCTGGCTCAAGCTATTGGAAATTGGAAATGTTACTTAAGCGACAGTTGGTAATAAGGTTTAAAGAACCCTGAATTACATTCTGAAATGTTCAATGGATCGTTGAAAAACAACATAACAATAACGAGTACATGTGTGTTAGACAAAGAAGTGAGTAATTTACTTTCTAAAATTACATTGATAACATTTTGTTTTGAACTATCATGATTTTCTTTTGTCTTACTATGACATCTAATAATATTGGTTTTATATTTTAACTGATTCAATAATATTAGGTAAGATCTATATATCTAGATCTAGTTTAGATTTATTTTGGTTTTCTAAAAGCACACAGTTGTTTTCTTATGTTTATTATAAATAACAATATTTAATGGAGATATTGTAATTAAAATAGTACTCAGTGAATGGTTTTCTGAGTATTGTTGAAATTTGTCTACTATATTCTATAATCTCAACAAAATAAATTTATAATTATAAATAACAATATTCAATTGATATATTGTACTCTTTAAATTGACTTAAACTAGTATTCAGTTCAAGGTTTTCTTAGTATTGTTTTACATTTTTTTAATGTCAGATCACTATCAATGCATTAGAAGGAAATTCAAATTCAAATTTATTCAAATTTATTCAAACAACGGTTACAATTGTAGGCACAAAGGCCTTTTTTCACATTGGCCGTTCAAACAAATAAAACAATTCGATAACACATAGCAGTAACAACATAGCACTAAAAATGTGGAATAAAGAAACAATGTTACATAGCTATCATACATAATGAGATAAAAAAAGAGAATATAATAGATGAATGAGAAATGTTACAATGAGTCAGTTAGGTCATTAAATAGTTTTAGTTTTAGTTTAGATTTGAATATATTTTCAGATCTAGATAGCTTTATTTTATTAGGAAGATTGTTCCACAAATTAGAACCAGAGTAGGCGAAGCTATGTTTTTGGAAAAAGGTTGAATAAGGGAATGGTAAATTAAGACGGCGATTTAATTTTATGTTAAAAGAAAATAGATTTGACAAGTAAGAGGGGGCTGTTTCGTGGAATATTTTATATAAGAAAATTGATTTAGTATATATTATCTTTTTATTTAATGGAAGTATTTTAGTTGTAAGAAAGGAATCCAGACTACTAGACAAGCCAGTAACCAGTTTTATAGCCCTTTTTTGTAAAGAAAGAAGAGGACGCTGCTTAGTTATAAAGCTGCCGCTCCACACTACAGAAGCATAATCCAACCTGGATTGAATAAAAGCTTCATAAAAAACCAGCCTGCTCCTATAGTTGAGAAAGTTTTTTATCCTTGCTAATTGAAAGGTTGTCTTTAATAAGGACATTCTTAGAAAATGAATATGGTCAGACCAAGTGAGGTTGTGATCTATAAACAATCCTAGGCATTTGTAACTTTCTACCTGTTCAATGTTTGAAGTGTCTATAGTAATGTTTAATGCGGTGGATGGAAGACGAAGGCGTTTTTGATGAGTTGTAATAAACATTGACTTGGTTTTATCGGGGTGAAGTTTCATTTTGTTCAATTTTGTCCAAGTAGCAAGCTGATTGGCACACGTTTGAAGTTTGTAACTGAGTGACTCAGCACTGTCTGCAAAGACATGTAAAGAAGTATCATCAGCGAACATCTCGCACTGACCAGCGTCAATGTGTAATGGAAGATCATTAATGTATAAAGAAAAAAGTAAAGGACCTAAGATTGAGCCCTGTGGAACCCCTATATTAACATATTTCTGTGAAGAGATGTTATTAAGGTGAAACACGCGTTGAGATCGGTTAGATAAAAAGGAGTGAAGTAACCTAACTGTAAAGTCGTGGAATTTGTATGGAATTAGTTTTTTAAGAAGAATGCTGTGATCAATAGAATCAAAGGCTTTTCTGAAATCGACAAACAGCGAGCCACAGAGTAGGTTATTGTTAATATTTTTAAGCCAGTTTTCATTCATCTTAATCAAAGCAGTGTGACAAGAATGAAACTTTCTAAACCCAGACTGATTACTATGGAAAAGTTTATGCTTTTCTAGGTAGTTTGACATGAATTTGTTTATATGTATTTCTAGTGGCTTGGAGAGGGATGAAAGTATAGAAATTGGCCTGTAGTTATTAGCATCTTGGATGTTACCTTTTTTGTGTAGTGGTATAACTTTAGCATGCTTAAAATGTGTCGGGTAATAATGCTTGGCAATACAGAGGTTATAGACATAGGTTAAAACTTCGGAAATTATTGGAGCTGAAATCTTCAATACATTATTAGAAATATCATCAAACGAAGTTGTTGAAGACGGTTTAAGAGATCTTAGGCTAACATATACTTCATGAACAGTGAGAAGCGGAATGATCAGCTCTGTCCTACCACGGTGAGCAGAATTACAAAATTTTTTAAGCTCCTCACTGATTGTGTAATCAGCATCTGTGTTGAGCGCTACAGATGATATAAAATGTTTATTAAAGTCATCAGCAGATATCTGGCAATGTCCAGCTGTATTACATGTGCGTTTTTTTCTAATTATTTGATTTATGGCAGTCCAGATAGATTTGGAATTAGGTTTGCCTGACAGCAGCTTATTAAAATACTCCTTCTTCGACCTACGCACGAGCAGTTTTACATAATTTCGTTGCCTACAAAAGTCTTCAGAAGTTCCATAACGTTTAAGCCAGTCTCTTTTATTAATTGCAGATTCGATATTGTTGTTAAACCAAGAAGGTTTGTATGTAGTCTTAACCCTTTTAGAGATTTTAGGAATATGTTTGTCATATATAGTATAGAAAATACGCAGCCATTCAGAAATGGCAAGATCGGGACAATTATAATTGTATACATTGCAGAAGGGGGCAGCCAATAAATCCGAAAGAAAAAGATTTTCATTAAATTTTCTAAAAGAGCGATAACTTATAGTTATGTGTTGCCGCGAAGGTACACATAATCTTTTTGTCGAAAAAGTACAACCAACAGGGAAGTGGTCACTAACACCACAAGAGGGGACACAGACCTCTATTAGGTTGCAGTCAGGTGATGCGTAGAATGATGATCAATTAGTGTACTTTATTTATCATTGACCCTGGTAGCCGTGTGCACAAATTGTTTTAGATTCAGAGAATCAATAATATCTTGCCAATATCCTTGAGGTTTTAATAAATTTATATTAAAATCTCCCAAAATGATATATTCATTGTTAGTAGATAAAACGGTATCCATCATGGAGCAAAAACGATCATACCAATCCATGTTTTCGCAGGGATTTCTATAAAGGAAGCAAATTAAAATTGCCGGATGGTGTTTGCTTTTTTCGAGTTCAATCCAAATACATTCTATATTGTCCGTTGACAGATCCTTCCTGTACTTGAAACAAATTGAGGAGTGGACATAGACACAAAGGCCAGTTTCTTTGTGTAAGGATGGGTCTCGGCGTATTAGGTTATAATCAGAGACGGAAATCTCAACATCATTTATAAAAGATTGTAATCGAGTTTCAGAGAAACCAAAGATATGGAAAGGATTGTTGGAATTGTTTAAAATTTTTAGAACTTCATGGTGTTTATTAAATATGTGGAAAATATTTAAATGGCCCAACTTTAGCCCTCTTTGTGAGGGCCAGGATGATGAAAATAAACAATGCATAAAGATAATAAAATATCAATGAATAAGAGATGTTATAAACAAAAATCAATATAATGAACTAATTAAACAGAATCAATATAATTGTCTTACAATTACACGCTTTGTCATCCAATAAACAAACACTCGCTGCTCGTCACACTGCCTTATTATCTTTCTTTCTCTCTCTCTCACTCTCTCTCTCTCTCAAAATAAATACCTATATATAAATATATATATAAATATATATAAATATATATAAACAAATATTGCTATATAAATGTACAATAGTATCAGTACGTATTATAATTAAAATAGTACCGTGAGCTCAACTAGTAAATAGTAAGTGAAAAAAAGTTAGGTTCCAGGAAGGCGCTTAAGCGACAACATTAGAGCTTGATGAAGCAACAAAGGGCTAAAGCCCATTAAGTGATGTAAGCCTGGGTTAGAGTTCAATTGATCTGAAGATATTGTTGGAAGCATATCAACAGTCGAAACAAAATCAGCCTTTGTACCTTTTACGTTTGAAAGTTGCACATGGTCTTTATCTGTTAAGCTGACGGCTCTTTGGGGATACTTGATATTTTTAGCGAGAATGCTGCTACCAATTTTTGTCAAATGAATACTGTCATTGTACAAGCGTTGTCTCGGGGCACCTGACTTCGCAGTGAAAAAAGGTGTATTGTTTATAAAACAGTATTTATAACTAATGCAGAAAGACTGTAAAAATCTATTATTTATTTCTATCAAGTGCCTACCCTTGCCACGACATGGGGGTACGATGGATGAGAATCGGATTGTAGCGTTGGGAAATTTGTGAATGATACTTCTAACAATTTCTAGCATACTAGCTAGTGACAGTCTGACGTTTGATAGACTGTCGTTGACACCACAATGTAAGGTTACAGTTGTGGTGCTTGAGTCACGTGAACGGCTACTAATAACGTCCCTAATTTTTTCAAAATTTGCCCCAGGCAGCCATATTACCGATACACGCTCGTAATGATCCGTGGCCATTATATCAGGATGGAGACCTTTAAGTGTAGAGTCACCAAGAATCAAATGGTGTTTCGTTGTTTGGTTGGTGTAGGGGGCGGCGACATGTTGTGTGCTATCTCTATTAGTGGCATAGTGAGTAGAGCGTTGGACAACAGGGACATGAACAGCCTTGACCGTTGGGACGCTGCAATGTGTGGAATCACTTATAGTGCGTTGTCGTTGCAGGGTGCTGGGACTCGAATGTTCCGATGGTTTGATTCGCGCTCTGTCATCACGTTGTGTAATTTTAACAGGGATTGGAAACGGAGCTTCTTGCATGATGCCTGCCGATGTGATTTTTGTTTCATTTATTAGTTGTTGTTGATTATCCTCACATGTTGAGGTGGATATTGTGCTGCAAGAGGGTTTCTTGGTTGTGAGGAGTTTCTTTAGTGACGCAGAAATATTTTCTTGATCAATCAAACGCTTCTTAAGGTTAACGTGTATATCCTTGCAGCTATGCACTTCATTAGATAGTCTCTTGACTTCGTCCCTTAAGACAGCGTTTTCGACTCGGAGTTGTTCTAGTTGACTGTTAAACTGTAATTTCTCCGCTTTAAAAGCTTTTTTAACACAGGTGATCTCGTTAAGAATAAACGATCTTAAGTTATTATCCAGTTGTGTGGTTTGAAGAAATGATATTTTTGGACTAAGCAGATCAGTTGGTTGGGATAGGTTTGATGAAAATGTATAGTTATTTATAGGAGTTACACAATCTAACGGATTGGTATTGATCGTAACCTCGCCACACTGATTGTCACTGTTGGAAGCGGACATAATCATTGGCGGTGAAATGGGTAGCTCCAATACTCTGGGTGGGGACAGTGAAGGTGGTGGTGACAGTGATAGTGGCGGCGACATGGGTAGAGGCATGTCGACAGCTTTGTCTGTTGTAATTAGGTTATTTAGAATACAGCAAAAATCCGAATCCATCCAAACAGACACAACGTTAGATTTTCCCTGTACCATGATTTTGTTTTTCGTGTGGTACAGATGGACTGACAGCCCTGGTAATTTATAATTATCTTCAACATTGGCGCCATCATCATCTCTTCTTTCCTCAACAACATCAGCATATTTTGTTTTAATGATTCTTTTTACCTTTTCATAGCTAATTGAGTTTCGAAAAGCAATGATAACGCATCGTCCTCCATCTTTCTTTTGAAAATGAATATCATCCGCTGCACAAATGTTGGCAATCTTTTTTGATATAGCTTTTTCTTTATTTAAACGATACTTCTTGGCTCTGACGCTTCTGGTGACAACACCAGTCCCTAACATTTTCACTCACCAGTAAAATTAAAATATCATGCTGACATCAGTAGAAATAGATGAAGTAGAAAACGAATCATCAGTAGATCTACAACAACTAAGAATATAGATATCCGGTTTACATTTTAACAATGGATGAGACAATAAAATAAAAGCATAAAATATTACAGTAAGAACCGGTTAGTAAATTAGTACTAAACTACATTCTCAACCCTAATGGATGAGTAGTACTTCCCTTAGATTTTTTGGATCAAATATAGAATAAAAACACTAAAAACTATGAAAGAAAGTTGACATCAATTCCGGAAGTAAACAAGTTGACGCCGTTCATCTTGTCTAGGGCCATTGGTATTTGAATAAATTGTGTAGGTAGTGCTATGTTCCACCTTCATGTATAACTTTAGCTCTATTCAGGTACCAAAAATATCTGGTTTGTCAAAGACTCAGAAACAAACTCAAAACA
Source organism: Physella acuta (assembly GCF_028476545.2). Lineage (NCBI taxonomy): Eukaryota > Metazoa > Mollusca > Gastropoda > Physidae > Physella > Physella acuta. The sequence goes on along the minus strand of NW_026731670.1, from coordinate 221,686 downwards.
TTTTGATTAGCCACACAGTCATTTTTATTAGACTTTTGTCTGTGTCTGTCATAAACTATTACGACTAATTAAGTTTTTATCTTTTTTTTTTCAAACTCCCTTAACATAACTTTTATTTCCTTGCTATTTGTAGACTCAAAAAAAAAATGGAATGCTTAGAGTTTTACACATCAACCAAGCTCATCTGAACTAGCTGCAACTTGCATCAAGATCATCAGAGAAGAGCTGCAAGAGACGATGGTTAAACCAAAACAGCAGGAGTGGAATCACCAAAACAAAACTCAAACAGAAGTTGTGTACCTAATTGTGAGTTTATTTCTTTAGTAAAGACATTATTTCACAAATGCTCACTTTTTCACTCATTAAACCAGCAAAAAGTAAATGCCAGACAAATGAGGGAGTTCAACAGATTTGAGACTTTTGGATATAGAGAGAATGTGCACAGCTTTTATTCAATAGCACAGGATTTTGTTATAAAATATAAAAATGTTAATATGATTTCAAAGCATATATTGAAAGGGAGCTTCATAAAAACTGGACAATATTCAGCCATAGAGAAATCAAAGAAAATCCTACAACAACTCTTATCAATATAACCTAATTTCTTTGAAAAAGTAGTCTCTACAGATCAGAGGTGTAGCGATGGGGGGGGGGGGGGCAGGGGGGTACATATGACCCCGGGCGCCATCCTTAGGGGGCGCCAACATGGTTTGTAAAAACAAATTAAAATGTCATTTTTGTCATTTTAGCTGCATTTTTGCAATATAAATAGTTAGAGGGGGGGGGGGTGCAAATCAAAAGTTTGAGGGGGGGCGCCAAATTGAAAATTTGTCCCCAGGCACTGGGAAGGGTCGCTACGTCTCTGCTACAGACAGGTGTTTTGCATTAGTGACCATATGAACTTTTTACGTATAGGCCTAGACACCTCTTGGATTGTTAGCCATAGAAAGATATGTGTTTGTCGTAGAAAAAAAATGGCTTTAGAAATGTATGAAATATTATGCATTGTTTTTCATTGACAAGTATGTTCTTTATGAATTTTTTCATCAGAAAGCAATGGGCAATTTTCATTGATTGCCATAAAAATATGGACTGGTTTTTTTTTTCAGCTTTTTAAATATTAAAATGTCTGTCATTAATAGCCATTCAACAATATGTCGGTAATTGTGAACATAGATATATATATACATATATATATATATACTTCTTGCATTATTGATTTATGAAATTTTATATAGACTTCTTGTATTGATGTCGAAATTATATTGATACTTCATTAATGAAGAAAATATAATTACATGTTACATATTTTGCCTTAGAAGTATAATAATATAATGCTTGTCAGTGTTGGGAATATAAATATACTGGTCATATATGGACTTTGTTAAACATAGAACAGTTATTATTGTTCTATTGTTGGCTATGGAAATATAAACATTTACTGCAATAGTTTTCTAAAAAAAAACATGTATGCTACATTAATTGCCATAAAATTATATATTTATTTCTTGAATTGTTAGTGACAAATATATATGGATTTTGTGCATTTTTTACCTCATCTTGCATTATAGGTCAATGAAGATTTATTAAGCCTATAGTTGCAATTCATAAATAATTATCTAAAATTCTTTCACTGACCCTAGAAATCAATGTCTGTCATTTTGGTCATGGAAAAAAAAAATTATCTGTCACTAAGGGCCATTTAAAAAAAATGGAAAAGAAATATAAATGGCCAAAATTAACAGTCATGGTAAAATAGCTTGTAAATAAAATATTTAGACTTTGCAATTTGGTCATAAAATATCATGATCACTATAGTTGGGTATATAAATATACTGACTATTGATGTCCATAATAATATATAATAAATGTCATTAATATTGATTATATAAGTATATGAACTTTTTTTATTGCTTGCTGTATAAATTTATAGCATTCCTTTATTTGATGGTGATAGCAATGTATAAGTATATGTCATTGGCCATGAAGATATACACATCTGTTGTATATTTGACCCTACAAATATACATGTCTGCACATTTGGCCTATAGAGACTTTTGTCATTATTGATCTTATAGGTGGATTAGCTTTTTACATTGATGGTTACAGTGCTTCAGGTTATCACAAAAGTTGGCAAACTTATAACAATCATGTAAATGAACTGTCTTATATGAGAGTTAGATTTAAAACATTGAAAATTGCTTGACATTTTGATGCTAGTATGTGGAAATAATTCTTTAACTTATTTATTCAAACACAATAGATGTATATTATCATCTTTGTCAACGCAGACATGTTTTTAAGTTAAATCCTTGAAACAAATTTAGAATTGTAAAATTAGTTCATTCTCTCAAAACATGCTTTATCAGACTAATCAGTAAAGTATGCTGGCTTAAGTTAAAGGAATAACATTCTTTTAACAATTTCATTTAGCTTTCATGTTTTTAAATTAAAAATTTCTCAGCTTTACATTGTTTTATATTTTTAATTCCTTTTGTGCTTCAATGTGAATTAAGTTTACTTATTTTAAAACTTTCTGATTCTTAAATGATAGGTAGCTCTAAATTATTTTAATTGCTTTTAACAAATGAATTAATGAAAGATAACTTCAGCATAAAGTGAAGACATGTGTGAGAGGATGGGAGTAAAATAGCTAAGTAATAAGTGTGTGTATGGTGGTATTAAGAGTGTATATCCTAATATGTATGGTGGTATTATGAGTGTATATCCTAATACATGTGGATTACAAATTAGAGTGTGTTTCATAATCATTTCATAATCATTGATGATATGAAAAAAAAGACACATATTACATTTTAAAAGTTGTATGAACTGGCTATAGAAAATAGCTAAATACTAAGCTGTATGTTACGGAGACAAAAAAATAAAGGTGTGTTTGTAAATGTGTTTGCATAAGGAGAAATAAACAACTGAACTTTTGATAGATGTGTAGGTGTGTGGGCAGATGTAAAATTAATAAACGAATAAATGAAAGATTGAAAAGATGCATTTTTAAATAAATTAGAAGTTCTGCAAGTAAATCTTGCTGACAACGCTGAATAGAAATAAGGCAGATAAGGAAGCTTTCATGTTACTTCTGTCATGATACATATCTGGCAAGTACAGGGAATAGCTACCTTTGATGTGTGCATGTGTGAGTTTGTTGACTTAATGTAGGTGGTGGAGAGGGGATAGGTAAAGAATTATTTTTGATTGTAAAGTAATTTAGGGAATAAATCTATTACTTGATAGAAGGATTTATTTAATAAAAATTAAATTATATACGTGTAGATTAAGGAAATTGTTTATAATATATTCCTTAGTAAACAAATGCACAAAAACATGATATAGTAATATTTCTAAATGATATAGGAATAGACCAATTATTACTTTATTACTGTTACATTTTTTAAAATATATTCAAACATTATTGACAAATAATAATTCTGTTTATTTTATTTTTAATAATTGTATGCTGCATGGTGTTTATTAACATGTCTATGTATTTACAACACTTGACATATTAATGTTGTTACAATCCAGCTATGTATGTAATATGTTTGTCTATTTTCATCTTAATATCTTACTTTTCATATGTGTAAATAATATATTGTAAAAATTACAAGTTTACCTGGGCACACATTACATTACATATTTCTATTGAATAGGCAGGGCAGGCTTTGATGTCATATTGTTATTAAGAATATCATTGAGTTCTTTAACTGTACACGATATTTTACAGTAATGTGAATTCTATTTTGTTAATTGTTGAAATGCTTTTTGGTACTTGCACTTCATATTTTAATAGCATTAATTGCATTTTTTCAACAAAAACTAAAACAAAAGGAAATATAAAAGTGACAGCAATACCTTCAGAAAAATAATCTACATTTGTTTCTAGCGTACAACTAAAAACATCATAAAAAAAAAATATTAAGCTATGTTTATGTAGGACAAGCATAAATCAACCTCTTTTTATATTATATATTTTTCTTAACAGCAAATATTATTTTTAAAACTTCATCCTATAATCTTTTAAAATTTAAATTATTTTTCTCTATTTTTATAAGCCTAAGAATAAAAGAACAAAAATATAACTAACAATAATATGACAATCAGTGGTGCTCTTCATGTTATAAAATGATCTCAGCATGTATAATTTATCATTTTATTTTCAACAGATGCTATGTTTGTTTTTGTACCTAGCAATTTTAAACAAGGAATGTATATAATTTTTTTTTATCTTTTAGTTGTTGTATTGCATTTATCTTTCACTAATTAGAAAAAAACCCTTTCAGAAAGTATATTCTTGTATTTTCATCAACCATTTTTATCAATAATTTCCTCTATATATATATTTACATATAGCTTAAAATTGTGCAATCAATATTATGATCTTAATCAAGTCTTAGCTGTGTTTATTACAACTTACTAGGTTTTAATAGAATATGAACATCCTTCAAGATCTTATCAATTTAACATCTTTGAAGAAATTATTAGTCATAATAGAAATTATGTATTCAAAGAAATTGTTTAAATGTTTCAATAATGTAAACAAATTCTATACTCATCTAAAATTTCAATTAAATGGGAAAGTGATTTACAACATGACTCTAAGTAAGAGAGCATTTGATTACTTCTTTTTAACATTAAAAGTTTAAAAAATATACATTCACAAATGAATAAAATTCTGAAAGTTATAAAATATCAAATGTAAATACAAACAATGCTAGAGCAGTACTATACTATAGTAGACAATTTAATAAATGGTGTGGCATTTTGCACCTATTCTATCATATTAATAAGATGTGTTTTTGAAATGAATATTACTTTAATGCTTTTAGTTTTTAAATGTCTTAGTGCTACAAAATGTAGCAATGTAAATATTGTAAATACTTAACTTCATGGGGATGTATCTCTGTGATTACACTCAATTAGCAATGAGTGTCATGTTGTATATATGCTAATATGTAAATATATATAAGCTCAATATAATTGTACTCCCTCATTTTCTTTATTTTCTCATTAACATATGACTTTTTCATTATTATTAAAATTTGTAGTTTTTGACAGCTAGTATTCTATTTCAGTTCAGCTGTGGCTGTTTTAGTATTTTATTTGATTATTTGCTGACTGGTAACATGTTGCTTTGACCTAAGAAGTGATGAAACTATTTTCATATGTATTCAAATACAAAATGAAGTATCCCACTAATGATGTCAAATAATTAATTAAGAGCAAAATTAAACCCTATCTCTGTGTGTGGTGTTAAAAATATCAGCACATGATATCAGTTAGTACTATCAGCTATTCCTTGATAAAAAAAATATATAATTTTCTATTGATCAGAAACTTGAATCATTGATGTGTAAACTATGTCTGCACAACATTTCGTGGATTTTAGTTGTTGATGTTGTAGTTTGTCCACACTAGTACAAAAATACACTGGGGCAGACTGTTTAAAAGCCTTGAGTGTACATTGAACACCCTCTATAAAAATTGAGGTAGATTATCATTTGAAGACTGCAGAAGATATACATTCAAATATTCATTGTATTAAATTATCTTTGGAAAATTAATAGAGTATTAACTCTAACTTATTATTGGTTTCTAAAGAGAAGAGTTGAACTGTATAGATATTATCCAACAGCACTTACTAAACATAATACAATAAAATATCTTAAACTTATCTCAATAATCTGTATTATCACTTTCTATGGAGAAAAAAAAATTGGTTTAGATTTTGTTTTTTAGAAAGCTTTATGAATTATTCAGCAAATTTTTTAATTGTTTAAGTTTGAAAGAAAGATATATTGTGTTTTATTTGTTATAAACGTTTTTTCCTAAAATTAGTTCTTTGTAAATATTTAGTTTTGTGTGTTGTAAAAGAATAATTTTGTGTGGGCTCATCTGAAGGCTGTGATTGTACAGACTCTCTTCTACTTTTTAATGTTGTGAGTATGTAAATGACTTGTAAATATTTAAGAGTTTCAATGCTGTTTTGTCAATTTTAAATCAGCACTCCATAAAGTAATTACAATTTTAATGTTAACTTTTTGTCTCAGACAGTTGAAGAGCAGTTTACCAGAAATGGTTAAAGATTTAATATTTTTAATAAACTATTAAATGCAGGTAATGGTGAATAGGCTTTAAGCAATCATTTTTCTTACATGTGTTATAATTCACTGTTTTAACTTTCACACTTTTGTAAGTGCTACAAAGTCACCCACAAGTTTTGTTGAAGTAAATTGTATTTAATTTGTTTTATACAGAACAAATAATACATAGTATCCTAAATTTTTAAAGTGATTTTTCTGACAATGATTAATAATTTAAGTGTTTTTTTTTTTCAAACTGCTTTTCAATTGAGATTTTAAGTAAGCATCTTTTCAACAAGTAAATAGTAGTTCACCCTATTAACACCCTTATGTATTTTCACGTCTTAAATTTTAAAAGAAAATATTACTAATGGTCTAGAGATCAGTCAAGATGTAATGTACACTTAACAAGAAACGTGTATGGTATTTAATTTTTCCAAAACACAAACTAAGTTTGCATGCTTCTTAAAATGGGTTGCTGATTCATAAAATGCAGTTTTGATGGTTGTTTGTGTTGTCATGTATGTACACCATCTTTTCATTTTAGTTAATATAAATAGGAAGTAAATTTCCTTTTTAGATCCGACATAGGGCAGATGAAGTAGAGTTGACTAGCTTTTAAATCTTATTGCAGCAAAAGTGTAGTCATCATTATAACAAGTGTAGATATTGCACTTTTGAGCATCAGAACTGAAAGGGAAAGATTATTTTGACAATGCCCAGCTGATTTCATTGACATAGGGCATGTACCTATCACAGCTGGGTGAAACTAGATATCATCTGTCAGAATTCAGTCCAATGTTATGTTTTCTATCATACAGTCACAGGGTTAAATTTGGCTGTCATTATTTTTATGTGTTTGAGTGCTAATGTTCAATGTTTTGGGAGTTAAGTCAATCTGTGTATATATCAAGTGTGTGGATGTTTTAACTTCAAGATTCCCAACCCATCAAGCATTCACACATACATACACACACAGTGGCGTAGCGAGGTCGGGTGTCACCCGGTGCGGCACTTAATGGTGTCACCCCCAAGAGGCGTAGCGACCCTTCCCGGGGACAAACTTTCAAATTTTCGATTTGCACCCCCCCCCGCTTTGAACTTTTAATTTGCCCCTACCCTCCCCCCCCCCCCCCCCGCCCGTCAAACTTCCGATTTGCACCCTACACTCAAACTTCCGATTTGCACCCCACCCCCTCAAGTTTTACTCTACATATTTTGCTTTTTTTGCCTTGGTGTCACCCCCCCCTAAATGGTGTCACCTGGTGCGGTCCGCACACCCCACCCCCCCCCCCCCCCCCCCCCCCCCCCCCCCCGCTACGCCTCTGCACACACACACACCTCAATAGTGGAATATTTCAAACAAAATTTAACTGAGTTCAGATTGTTTTCTTACATTTTAAAGATATCAACATTTTTAGTGACATTAAATGGCATACAATATAAGCAATACACAATAGATTTAATTTACACATGCTAGTAAAGTTGGCTCTTTTTTAAAATGTTAATTTGATCATTTCGTTTAATCATCTAACTACTGAATTAAATGTAAACACCTTGGAGAATTTTTTAACTCATTGTAGAAATATGATAGTGTATGTCTTTGTAAATTGCATTATTGTGTCATGTGTTGTTTAGCTGGAGGACTAGCCCTGATTGTAGTTGTAAGTAGTCGTAAAAATGTGTTCATGTATTAAATGTATATGACCACCATGTAGCATGCACTTTTTTTTTATCACCAGTATGTTGTAGAATTTTTCATTCTCTTCTCGTTTTTATTGTTAAAAATTTGTATTCATTTGCTTCTTAATTCGATTTTTTTAAATTTAATAATTAATAATTATATTACACTATATAACAAGTAAAAAAAACAATATGGGGCATATATGTAGTTCAACTCTTTAACTAACCATAAAGTTCCTTTCTTAAAAATATATAGAATGACAGCTGAGAGTGAAAGTATCATTTTTAAATCTATTTTTAAGACTTTTCCATTTTTAAATCCATTTCTTTTTAACTTGTTCAAAATGTAATTTATGCTTTTAACTTTTTCTAATGTTAAGTGCTTTCAATAATCATGTACTTTTATTGTTGAAATGGTTACGGGTTAACTTCTGAAATTTTAAATGTCTGTTTTATTTCTAGAACATTAAAACTTGTTGAAAACTGTTTTATTTTTTATTTCTTTGTGTGTTTGAACCATGTCTGTAATTAAATAACTGGCCTGTTTTTCTGTGTATAGTGTCTTGTGTATTCATCTAATACATATTTGGTAACTTACTTTCAATTTAAATATCAATTTTTAACAAAACAAGGAAATAGTTCTAAAAATTTGGTTTCAAAAGATTGTATTCAGTACCATTCCATTTACCAACTTGTTGCAAGGTAGACAATGCAAAGTCCCATGAGACACAATATATTAACAGGGTTACGTCCCCTAAAAACTGCTTTAAAAATGTGAACTATCAACTCTATTTAGTTGCCACAAATATTTTTTAAAGAATGTTTTCTTTATCTGAATTAAAAACTTAAAAACAAAATTTAAACAGCAAAAAAAAAAAAAAATTCTGAAAAAAAAAATTCCTTACAATTAATAGTCGTGGGGGGGAGTATGATTGTTAACTCCATAAGTCTTCGCTTCGGATCCCACGACAGATAAGGATAATGAACAAACAACCAGTCTAGAAAAGAAAACGCCAAAATCAAACAACTACTGCCTTGTAGACTGTTCTTGTATGGAGATGGGAAATAAAAGCAAATCAAGAAAGAAATCGTCTATTTTAAAAAGGAAAAATTACAACTAATAGAATTTTTGTATTCTGTATTGTAACAGAAAGGTTATTTAAATTACAAACAAAAAAAAATTAACAGAAATAAAAATTAAGGGGTTCAATGTCTAACAGTTCGGTAGATCATGGTATGTCACACGTAGGACTATACTTTAAAAAAATATACCTGAGGTTTGAAGAGATAAGTAGACGTCATGGTGTAAGATATAGATGTATGTTCAAAAGCAGTTGCGTAGCCAGGAATTGGTCATGGGAGGGGTTAAAAAATGTTTCAATACGTATATAATCATATATATATATATATATATATATATATATATATATATATATATATATATATATATATATATATATATATATATATATATACATATATATATATATATATAGGGGTCGGGGTCCATGGGAGTGATTATACCCCCTAACCCCCCCCCCCCTTGCCTACGCCACGGTTCGAAAGTGGTATTTAGCATACACCACCCTATCTCTATACACTTCTGACAGTGATATTTGTTTGTTTTTTAATAAATACAAACACACAAATCGAGTTATCTCGTCTGAGAGGATGATAATTTAATATTGAAATAGGGAAGATGTTTTAGATAACATTGTTTAAGAGGGACCGATGTTTTCGCCGGGGATCATGTTGATAAATGTATATGCTGAGATTCTCCGTGGACGTAATCTAAGTGTTATAAAGGTAAACTTGGCTCTTTAGAAGAAAGAGGGGTCGACAGTATATTATTTCTATTGTCGATATAGAGGGAAAGAGAAACATTCGTTTTACATGGTCTTGGATACCTTGCACTTATAGCTTGTGGACGTACGCGTGTATATGAATCAGTAGGCCTACAACCATCTTTGCAGCTAGTATGTATGCCTATAAACATATAATTACACACACACACACACATATATATATACATACATATATATATATATATATATATATATATATATATATATATATATATATATATATATATATATATATATATATATATAATTACTTATATATAGGCCGATATTATTATATATAGGCCTATATAAGATATATATTTAAATATATATATATATATATATATATATATATATATATATATATATATATATATATATATATATATATATATTAGCCGTTTACGTAAGTAAGCAGCTACGTAATTATAGACTACTCAATACAAGAATACATCTGTTTATTAACTACAATAATTACGTGCAATGTATTGAGTATACGTGTTAACGTGCTATTTGTTTGTCAAGCAATACAAAGCACCTTTGAATAATTACATATAGTGGTAGTTGTTAGCGGGTACGATCTTTAACTCGCTGCAATAATGTACACACCTAAATCACTTCCTGGTTACTTATACGTTTTACAACTTATATTCCGTTTGTCTGGAGGGGAGGTAAACCAAGGGGAATAAACCAATGACAAGTGGAGAATGGAATAGATAAAAGACGGCTGACGCTTGACAAAGTGACACTCTAATCTGGAGAATATAAGTAAATAAAAAAAGTGTTTGGCATTTTGTATAGTTTATCTGAGGATATCTTTATGATCTGCGCATAATGTTGCAAACTGTTTTATTCAGCTGATATAAAAGTGTGTTAAATATTTATATAGTGTTACGCTATACATCGATACGTGTTAGATGAAAGCATAAGGAGTAACAGACAGATGGATTATTGAAGGTAAGCAATACAATTATTGTTGTTCTAATTTTTCTAGTACATTTTCTTATTTTCATGATGATAATATCGAAAAATGTCTGTTGAAAACAAACGTGTTTAAAGGTAGGCAAAGTCTATAGAAATCCGTTTATCCGTGTGTGCATATGTGTACATCTTTAATTATACCTAGCTTACCGGTATATTATATATATATATATATATATATATATATATATATATATATATATATATATATATATATATATATATATATATATATATATATTTTAATTTATTTATATATATATGTGACCTAGGCTACTCGCAGCGCCAAATGTGACCCTGCTCGCAGCGCCAATTGTGACCTTCCCCGAGTCTATCCTGCCCGACAACGCCAATTGTAACGAGTTGAACCACTCATGCTACACAACATCGACTACAGTAGAAAGACTCGAAGATGCAGGTTCGCTATTGATCCTTTTATTACATGAATCAAGAAATGCTTCAATATAACACAATGAATCAACAGAAATGTTTCAATATAATAGTCTGAATCAACTGACCCCCTAACAGTCCTCACTAGGCTTCATATAACTGAATCCACATGTCTAATGTCCTTCTTAACACAATATAACCAACTTGATATGTCACACAGACTGACTGATCTAAAGCGAGCGATGAAGAGGGAAGAGAACGAGTTCAGCCGTCCCCTCCTATTTATCCCTTGTATTCGTACTCATCTTCGTACTTGTATTCCTCCGTAATCGATACTTGTACTCGATGTCTCCGACCACTAGTTGCGCAGTTCTAACGTACAGTCCGTGTCATAAACATCTGCATCCTATCAATCAAAGTTGACAGGCCGTCTGAATCCCCTCGTACCGTTTCCCAAAATAGCACGCGTTGGCTTTGAGATTGTTATCAGTCCGATCCAATAAGCCACCTGCTATCGGTTGCGTCAGACTGTAATACTGCGTCTCGGCTTAACGTTCGTTATCAGATTTGTGACTAGTAGCTAGGCCCACCCTAGCTACATCCACCCCTGCCTTTTTTTGTGTGTTTTCAACCACAAACAACGCCTGGCAGGTGCACTCCTCCAAAGTCAATCGCACAATCGTAAAAAAAATTCTATTGTTCCACTCACTGTCCACGACGTTCCATTCGTATACGATTGACAGTTATACCTATTTCACATATCAACTGTGTCTACATCGTCTTCCTGAGACACAAAACAGTTCTAGAATTCACATCCACCCTTCTCGTTTGGTGCCTTCACCAGTTCAGTTTTATAGGTTTTTGCACCGTCTGTTCTCATACCAGCGCGACCATGAAAGACTTGATGGTTGCTGACAAAAAATTTCGTCTTCCTTCTGTTCCTCAAACTTCTCCGCGGACCACTTATCTGATGGTCTACTGTCTCTCTGCTTCTGGAAGGAACGGGATCCTCTTTGTTGCCGTTATCCTCCACTTGTATATCGCGGTTGTTCTGTTGATGGTGATATGGTTCCGGGATGGGTATGTGAATTTCCGTTATAGTTTCCGGTTCCCTAATTGTCTTGGATTTCCTTGTGTGTAACTGCTCTTCTTGCCTATTCCAATATTTCTTTAATTGAGCAATATTCGCCCACCGATCCGGTTTGGCGTGATCGATGGGTCTTATCTTAAAGGGGCCACCTGCTACTTTAGGCATCTCCACGACTTGCCATATCTCCTGTCCCCAGAGATCGTGGATTTTGTTTCTGCCTAACGGGTGGCTACGCAGTAATACCCTGTCATTCAGTTTGAGTGGCGGGTCCTTCGTCTGTACCGGCGGTTCCCTTCGCCGTGCTTCATGTTCTAGTCTTTCCTGTACTACCCTGTACATTTCTCTAATTCTTCTCATATGTTCATTCACATATTCCAGTGCGGTGTATGAGCCAGTCATACTCTCCCTTTTTCCTAGGAACAAATCAAGAGGGAGTCGAGCCTCTCGTCCGAACAGCAACATGTGTGGCGAAAAGCCGGTTGTGGCATGGGGTGTGCAGTTGTATAGATATACCAACTCTGGGAGAAAATCAGGCCAACGTTTTTTCTGTTCAGGTTCTAGCGTACGCAGCAAATCATGCATGCTGCGGTTGAACCGTTCACACTGTCCGTTTCCTTTCGGATTAAATGTGGTTGTTCTAGATTTGTTGATCCCGTAGTGGCTGCACAGTTGGTTAATTACTTCTGACTCGAAAGCCCTTCCTTGGTCAGAGTGTAATTGTCTTGGTATTCCATATTTGATGAACCAATGTTCTATTAAGACCTTTGCCACTGTTTTGGCAGTCTGATCTCGCGTGGGCACCGCCACCGTCCATTTGGTGAATACATCAGTCATTACCAACACATGTTCCGTCCCATCCGATGATTGCTCCAACGACGTAAAGTCCATAGCCACAATCTCTAGTGGTTTTGTCGCTAGTAGGTGTCCTGATGGCTGTCTCATTTTGACAACTGGCATTTTCGCATGCTGACACCTCACACAAGCCTCACAATGGCGTTTGACCTCCATTTCCATATTGGGCCAGTAACACCTCCCTCGTAATATTTTGTGCGTCCTGTCCTGACCCTGGTGTCCTGCCCTGTCATGTGCCAACCTTAGCACTTCTTCTCGTAACTGTCCAGGCACCACCACCTGGTGTATTGTCCCATCAATTTGGTCATGAATTCTCCGCATGAGAACACCATCCTCTATACTGAGACGGTCCCACTGACTCAGTATTTTCTTTGTTTCTCGACCAAATTGTTCTCTTTCCCTTCTTCCTGGGAATTTTTGTTCCTGGACGTATTTCAATAGCGGTTGTAAGCCACTATCCGTTCTCTGGGCATCTCTTATCTTTTTGTGATTAAGGCAATTAAAATCACTACTGTCCATATGTCCGGGCTCTGTGGATATGTGCTCCACCCCGGTCTGCCCGTTTTGCATCACTTGTACCCCATGAGGGATATCTGTTGACGCTCTGACCTCACATATTCCTGTCAGCGTTTCTTCCTCATCACCCGGTTTCTCGTAAGGATTCCTTGATAAGGCGTCCGCATTGCCATTGGACCGCCCCGGGCGATACTTTATCTCTAGGTCAAAGAGTGCCAATTCTGCTGCCCATCGCTGTTCGATGGATCCCAACTTTGCTGTCTTTAGGTGACTCAAGGGGTTATTGTCAGTGTATACCACACATTTAGCCCCTAATAGATAGTCCCTGAATTTTTCAGTCACAGCCCATTTTAATGTCAAAAGTTCTAGTTTCATGGCGCTGTAATTTGTCATGTTCCTCTCTGATCCCTTCAGAGCTCGACTGGCATACGCAATAACCCTGAAACCTTGCTTTTGTTGTTGTGATAGCACAGCTCCCAGACCTTTAGAGCTGGCGTCAATTTCTAACCGAAATGGTTTATCAAAGTCCGCGTATCCCAATATCGGCGCCTCTGTCAAAGCCTTTTTCAAGAGCTTAAACGAGTTCAGGCATTCATCAGTCCATAATTCACCTATCAGTTGTGTTTTACCTTTCTTTTTCTCCTTACTGTGTTTCTTTGTCATTTTGTTTACCAAGTCATGCAATGGTGCGGCAATTTTTGCAAAACCAGGCACAAATTTTCTATAATAGGAAGCAAAGCCCAAGAATGATCTGACCTCTACTGTAGTTGTTGGCTGTTTCCATTCTTTAACAGCTGCAATTTTATCTGGGTCAGTGGCGATGCCATCCGACGAAATCACATAACCCAAAAAATGTACCGATTTCAGACCAAAACAGCATTTGTCTGGATTCAGCTTTACTCCTATCTCCCTGAGACGGAGAAACACTTGTTCTAATCTTTTTAGATGGTCCTCCCAAGTTTTTGAGTAAACTAGAATATCATCCAAATACACCAACATTATTTGAAATAGAAAGTCACTCATAGCACTCTGCATTACTCGCTGGAATGTAGCAGGTGCATTAGTTAGACCAAACGGCATACGGGTCCACTCGTACAGTCCCAGTGGAGAAATAAATGCAGTTTTATGTTGATCGTTGGGGTGCATGGCCACTTGGTGGTAGCCACTAGCCAAATCCAAGGTAGAAAAAAATCTTGCTCCCCCCAACGCATCAAGACATTCATCAATACGAGGCAAGGGGAATGCATCCCTTCTTGTGATATTGTTCAATTTCCGGTAATCACAACACAGTCTTATCTCCCCTGACTTCTTTTTTACCACTACTATCGGTGCCGCATACGGGCTTGTACTGGTTGTAATAATTCCCTTTTTTAGTAGATCATTCAGGTGTGCTTTCACCGCCGAGTAGTGACTCGGTGGTAATCTTCGATAAGGTTGCGCCACCGGCTTGTCTTGTAGTAAGGGTATCTGGTGTTTGATTACTTCCGTGTACCCCAAATCACCCTCATACGAGGCAAATATATCACTGTATTTATTCAGCAATTCATTTAGTTTTGGGTCCTCAGTTTCCGGGAATGTATATGATCGGCCATCCTCTTTCTTCACCTCGGCCGTCACATTGACCGACCTAATTGTTACTTCATTACTGCTGGTATTGCTCAGTTCGATGCACTGTGCCGACCTTAGTACCTCGACGTTCTGTGGTACTCCTACCAGAGTATTAGGCGGTATAAAAATTTCCTCATCCAAAACATTTGCCACTAATCCTTGAACTAGTCCATTTTCCGCTGATGTGTATGTCCGCAGTAACACGACACCTGCCCTCAGTGCGGCGCCACATGGTTCTATCATCACATCACCATTCACACTTCTATCACCAATTTGTAATGTGATTGCCTTGACCGTGTTTGCCGGGACTGCTGTCCTTCCTCTGGTCTTGGCAAACCTGGCCATCTTGGATCCCCGACCTGGTGTGGTCGATCCGACAATATTTGTAAGAAATTCTGGCAACTGGCCAAGAATATTCATGCCCAACAGGCAAGGTATATTTGACACATTTGTCTCTAGGTTGTGTTTCGTAACGAACACCCCAACCTGCTTCAACCTATGTCCTGCCACCACGACATCCGCCAGAAAATAACCACAGTATGGAATGGTTAGTCCATTAGCTGCCGTCAGGCGCATGCATGTGTCAGACCTCAACCTATGGTCTTTTCCTTTCATCCATTTGGTGTAAAAATTTTCCGTGATTGTCGTCACCTGGGAGCCTGTATCCACAATTGCCTTCACCGCGATGTCCCCAATCGTAATCACCATTTCGGGACAGACTCCCATCATTTTGCTTCTTGGGCCATAACCTCGCCCCTCTGTAGCCTGGCCCTGCCTTACAGAGGACGACCGTTTCCCTGGCAGTACCGTGCCATATGTCCGGGTTGTGAACAAGACAAACAAATTGGTCGGCCGTCGGCCGTCCATTGGAGTGATGGCTTGGCGGGACGCGGCCGTCCAACCCGTCCCTGTTTTGTCCCGTTCTTTTCCTGATTCTCAGCTGTTGACCTGCTTTCTAACCTCTCCAAACGTTGGTCAACCTTATCTAGGTGGGCCAACAGTTGAGCCATCATGGTCTCCATCGTGTCGGCCCCTGTGGGTGGGGATTGTCTCTGTTCAGGCACAGAGACTTTGTCCACCGAACAGTTCGATTGGTCCTCATCCTCGGACCTGCGGATCGCTGAGTTCCTGACCTGAAGGAAGGTCAACTGCGGGTCTTTGTGGACCTCCTCTTTCAACTCTCTTCTTAGGATCGGGGTTGCCAGCCCCTCGATGAAATGGTCCCTCAGTAGGCGCACATCAATGTCAGGTGTTTTGACCTTTACCGAATCAAAGGCCCTGTTCATCCGGTGTGAGTACTCCATCACACTCTCCGCCAATCTCTGCCTTAAGCCTACGAACCCTGCTAGCAGTTGCGATCCCGACCGTCTCTCCCCAAAGGTCTCCATAATCAGATCCAGCACCTTATCTGGATCTGATTGGATGGTTTTATCATGGCATTTGACCTCTGCCCTAACCGTCTCTCCTATACTGCCCATCAGCAGTCTTAATCTCTCCTCTGGTGACATGCTTCTCGAGGCCCAGGCCGCTTTGACCTCTTCACTGAACCTGTTGGTTAAAGTTGGATCCCCGTCCCCGTAAAATTTGTTAATGTGGGACTCTCTGGGTAGGACCACTATATGGGTCTGCTTCTCGTCCAGAGTAGACATTTTATTCCGTAAGTAAAACAAAAGAGTTCTTTCTTACCGTGTGTATATGAAAAAAAATTTTCCTCGATTTTCACAGTTCCTGAATGTCAGAATTCACACACACACTAAACACAGTTATGCACAAGGTTGACTATGGGTGCCTAACTCGGCAAGTCTAGTTGAATTCATCCTGTTCGCAGCGCCAATTGTGACCTAGGCTACTCGCAGCGCCAAATGTGACCCTGCTCGCAGCGCCAATTGTGACCTTCCCCGAGTCTATCCTGCCCGACAACGCCAATTGTAACGAGTTGAACCACTCATGCTACACAACATCGACTACAGTAGAAAGACTCGAAGATGCAGGTTCGCTATTGATCCTTTTATTACATGAATCAAGAAATGCTTCAATATAACACAATGAATCAACAGAAATGTTTCAATATAATAGTCTGAATCAACTGACCCCCTAACAGTCCTCACTAGGCTTCATATAACTGAATCCACATGTCTAATGTCCTTCTTAACACAATATAACCAACTTGATATGTCACACAGACTGACTGATCTAAAGCGAGCGATGAAGAGGGAAGAGAACGAGTTCAGCCGTCCCCTCCTATTTATCCCTTGTATTCGTACTCATCTTCGTACTTGTATTCCTCCGTAATCGATACTTGTACTCGATGTCTCCGACCACTAGTTGCGCAGTTCTAACGTACAGTCCGTGTCATAAACATCTGCATCCTATCAATCAAAGTTGACAGGCCGTCTGAATCCCCTCGTACCGTTTCCCAAAATAGCACGCGTTGGCTTTGAGATTGTTATCAGTCCGATCCAATAAGCCACCTGCTATCGGTTGCGTCAGACTGTAATACTGCGTCTCGGCTTAACGTTCGTTATCAGATTTGTGACTAGTAGCTAGGCCCACCCTAGCTACATATATATATATATATATATATATATATATATATATATATATATATATATATATATATATATATATATATATATATATATATATATATATATATATATGTATTTATTTATCAATAGGCTATGCGATTTAGTAAAGGTTTATCGAGTACAACCTATGTGTTTCAATTAAGAATGCATTTCTTAGCTTTAACACCTTGATTTCAGTCTTGAATTAATCTGTCTTACTATTCTTAACAAGCAACACTAAAACTTCTTTGTAGTGCATATATAAAGATTGCTAATATACACGTTTTTATAAAACAAATAGGCCTAGGCCTACTTAGTTGTTGTTTTTTATATAAAATTGAAAACTAATTAAAAGCACTTGCTAACCATATGAACGTATTCTGTTTTTGTATAATATTGCGATAAGATTAGTAATTTATTTAGCACTATTGCTTCACCTTTTTTAAAAAAAAGCATACTTAATTATCTGCTTATGTCATATTTTATCTCACATTGTATTATTATCAAGTCTAGACTGAGGGGTCGTCCATAAATGTCGTCACAATCGCAGGGGGGGAGGGGGGGGGTACCGTAATTTTGTGACGGTGTGTGATGAACGGAAGGGGGGGGGGGTCAGATGGTGTGACGTCACACTTTTGCATTATAAAAAGCAATGTTAGAAACGAATTTTAGTAATTATTTTGTGTTTTAGAAAACTGTTTTAATAAATTGTAAGAAGAATTGATTAAAATACTCTATGTTGACAGAGTTCAGACAAGATTTTGAAACAATTTCGTATTTTAAGAAAAATATTTAACTGCAACTTTGAGGGGGGGGGGGGGTTGTAGGCTGAGGTGTGACGTCATTTTAGGGGGGGGGTGTGACTTTTTGTGACGATGTGTGTAGGAGGGGAGTGGGGGCGGTAAAAATTGTCCAAAAAAAGCGTGACGTCATTTATGGATGACGCCTTAGTTGTTAAATTTGAAAGAAATCGGCTCAGTAAGAGTGACAGAAATTTCGTTCGTAAGTTTGGAGGAAAATGTTTTGCGTGACATAAGAATCACGTTAAATAAAATCTTTTAATAAAAGCTTATTAGCAAACCAACATTGAATTATACATATCTTTTCCCGACCAGTAGTTAAACGAATCGATTGAAAAGAAGCAATTAATGCCCTCCAGCTGCGAGTGTCGAGGTCTCCTATTCCACCAATTTATGCAATACCCTATTTACGTTCACCACGTACCTTTGTTAAGGGCCTTTGTATTTTTATTATCCCATTGAAACCTTGATCTAAAGCGGCACATATAATACACTACGTTGTAGAAAGCGGGAAGTATTCAAGCATGTCTCGATACGTATTCAACACTACTAGACGAACTTCTGATATAGAAAATCCGTAATAGGCCTAGACACGTAAAAGGGAAAAAAGCTCAAGGGAGTTACGAAAATTAAGCATCTACATCTATTCGCAGTTAAAACCAGCCTAGTACAAATATGTTTGTATTGCTCTAGAAGTTTTTATGATTATATTACTCATTCAAGAACACGTGATAATTTTATAGACGTCTGTAGATTATGAATTTATCTGTTTAGAAATGTAGGAACATACATTATCTGAGGCGTAGCGAGGGCGGGACTGGGGAGGGGGGGGGGAGAGGGGCAGGGGTACGGGTGACACCATTTAGAGTGGTTACACCAAGACAAAACATTGCAAAATGTACAGAAGAAAATGCTTTTTCGCCAGTTCCATTAGTAATGAATTCAAATTAAATAGTATTTTAAGTATAAATTAACACTTAATACAAGGAGGTGGAGGTGACACAATGACGTAAACCAGCTAACTTTAGAGAAAACAATGCTGCATCCAACTATGTTATTAACAGACTATAGATGAACATCGTTACTATTATGTTTGCGTATATTTATATATGTGGCATATACTTCAATTGTAGACCTATTTAAGCCGACACACACACACACACATATATATATATATATATATATATATATATATATATATATATATATATATATATATATATATATATATATATATATATATATATATATATATACATACATATATACTTTGCGACGCCACTGTAAACTATATATATATATATATATATATATATATATATATATATATATATATATATATATATATATATATACATTTTATATATATGTATGTATATATATATATATAAATATAAATATATATATATATATATATATATATATATATATATATATATATATATATATATATATATATTTATTTATTTATATTTATATTTGGGAAAGATAATGTATAAAGAAATGACAAGCTAAATACTGGAGTCGATTCAAATGTAAATGTTCTAAGTTGATGCTACAGCGCCTTTTCATTGTGACAAGAATAAACTCCATTAATGATCTAAAGTGCTTTCTTCAAGCCTCAGTGGTTTGGAAGAGGAGCTAAACCCGGAGGTTAAAAATTATCAAGTAAGCCATCTATACACACAAACACACACATCTCTCTCTCACTCTCTCACTCTCTCTCTCTCTCTCTCTCTCTCTCTCTCTCTCTCTCTCTCTATATATATATATATATATATATATATATATATATATATATATATTTATATATATATATATATATATATATATATATATATATATATATATATATATTTATATTTATATATATATATATATATATATATATATATATATATATATATATATATATATATATATATATATATATATATAAATATATTGCTGCTATAATTCGGCCCACTAGGGAAATTTTACCTACGTAATTCCTTTCCGGTCTACTTGTGTTGGCCTGGGTTCACTATGAAATGTGTTATCACAGCGGGTGGGAAAAACTTGCCTAGACATTGGGTTACATATAGGGCAATATAGGCCTAGTAGGTGTAACATTCCAGGACCACAGCTTTAAGGAAGAAAAAAAATCGACAGTCTTTTGAAGAAAAAAATGTTCTCATATCCCCACTAGTTCTACAGCATATTATATGCTATTACATACCTATGTATAGAATATAGCGACCCTTCCCGGGGACAAACTTTCCTTTTGCACCCCCCCCCCCTCAAGTTTTTCTCTATATATTTTACTATTTTTTGCCTTGGTGTCACCCCCCTAAATGGTGTCACCCGGTGCGGTCCGCAACCCCGCCCCCCCCCCCCCTCGCTACGCCTCTGCCAGTGACTGTAGTGCTAACAGGAGTCTTTTTGTCACGCAACATACTTATTTATTCACTGAGTGTTGTTGCTGTTTAGGCACTTCGTTCCCTCATCAAATATTATGGCGCCAAGGTGCTTGAATATGGGAGCAATCGAGAGCTTAACTACTAACCCGAAAGGGTTGAGATCGAATCCAGGTTCAAGTTAGTAGAATGTCCCTGTGTCCCTGGGTACCTAACTCATGTTAGAAAAGCGTAGTGCTGACCAAATTATCCCTTCATATGCCGATGTCTTTGAAACATATGAACTCTTCTTCATCTGCTTGATGTGTCTTGGACACGAAAGGGGAAAATATGATGGGTAAACATCCTTCGATCTTTGCCCATGTATCGATGTATCTGCCTTGTAGAAGTCTGTATTACAGTTTGTGTTTCCAGCGCTTATTTCAATGTCAGAAAACAATCTATCGGGCTCTGTTCATCTTATGTGACAGTTTTTCAACTTTATCTTGTTCTTAGCGAGAACACAGTCCAAGTAGCAATATAAGTTCCATTTTGGAATCTGACGGTCCATGGACAAGTGGTAGTACACTCGTTTCTAACTCGCCAGGTACATTCAACCCGGATTCGAACTCGAGACTTTCGGTTTAGCAGTCCAGCGCTCTACGGACAATACGATTGCAATTTTATTTTTCGCATTGATCTTACTTTTGAAAGACAAATAGGATAATTTCTAATGTCTACCTCCGTCTAGATCTGCAACGGTAGACGCCACCCTTATTAACTCTTTCGTTGGCCGAGCCGGTTTGGGTTAGGTTATGATCGTCATTTTGTGTTCTGTATCGCTTACGATGCGAAAATAAAACCTATCCGCTCAAACAAAAAAAAAATACGTTGTTACTACACCGACTTAGAAGAATGTGCTATAATCCGTCAATTAAAATAAAGATTTAAATATGAATAGAAATAACAGGCTTACAATACACCATTGAAATAACCGTTTTAGAACATTCCGTGTAGAAGAGTTATAGATATACAAGCAATATAAAAACCAGTTTGAGTTATTTTTTCTACACCGTTTACTGCTGCTTGCATGGTTGATACAGTTGTTAGGTTAGACATCCCGAGTAGAGTTACGCTAGCTTTGATGGTTGTAAATATGTTTATATTTAGGTTGTATGGGGGAGGGGTGGAGGTTGTAGTGGTCATTAGATACTTCTCTATGTGGCATGAGTGTATTCCGCTCTATGTGGCATACATGTATAGATAAGGATACCTTCAAGCAACCCGTTCTTGCACTAAACTCATTCTATTAACCTCATAAATAATATATCTTTATGACGCGAGAATCATAAAGCATTTTTTCCCCGGATTGTTTAGTAATTATTTTTTAAAAGTTATACTTTTGCAAAGCGCGCCTTGCTATTCAGATTTTTTTTTTTTTATAAAATACAATATAATCAGTTCAAGGAGGTCGTCCGTGAATGACGTCACGCATTTTAACGGTGTGTACCCTCCATCCCTCTACATCGTAACATCCTCACAAACTGACAGACCCGCCCTCCGCTAACATGACGTAGCACTTCAGCCATAAACTTTTCGCCCAATAGCAACTATTTTTTTTACATTGATTTCTTTCTTCAATAACCATTGAGCTGGGTCTAAATTGGATTATTTTTTTGTGTATTAATTATAAAAAAAAGTACATATACATAATACCTGAAATATTCAGTTTAAAGCATTTTAAATTACACTTCCTGGATATAATTACCGTCGACGGATATCTAATCTGAAGTCGACCTCCCCCCCCCCCTGTAGTATGATACATTCGTAATGGAATAACGCACCCTTAGAAAATACATCAGTGTTATTTCTATAACGTAGCTGACAGGAACCAAAGCAGAATATTTTCTACTTAACCCTACAAAATGCCTGGCGCATAGCTGCTATATCAGATAAGGGATTTTGATTGATCGCTGCTTTTGTGTAAAAAAAAATAGGATGACTCGTGATATCATTCACATACGGTTGAGAGAATGTTTAAAGAAACAATTCAAACTGAGTTTCTTTAACAGATCTTATTTGTATTAGAAAAAGGAGGTAGCTTAGTTATTTGGTAGTTGTGGTTTTTTTAAAAATAGTTTTGACATGTTGGGGACTGTACAGAGGCGTCGAGAGGCGGGGGTGGGGAGCGGACCGCACCGGGTGACACCATTTAGGAGGGGGGGGGGGTAGCACCAAGACAAAATAAAATATATAGAAGAAATTGCTTTATGTGTGTGTGTGTGGTGTGTGTGTCGACCTTAATAGGCCTATAATACCCTGCCTTTTTGCAATAATTGTTAATTTGTATTTAAAAAGAGTATTTAACCGTCACTAATGGATGTGAAAAAAAGTGATTTTTCTTCTGTAATTTTTGCAACTTTTTTTACCTGGTGTCATCCCCTCTAAATGGTGTCACCCGTTGCGGTCCGCACCCCCCGCCCCGCCCTCGCTACGCCTCTGGTCAGAGGCATATCATTTTGCTTTTGTATGTAATTACAGATATCTAAGTCCCAACAAAGAGAGGATGTCTTCATTTAACGTTTACGTAATAATTCTACTGAGTATTGTCAGCTTCTCTATTGGAAACGTAGGTAATATATCAATCAATTTATTTTTCTGGGCATTTTATAGTTCATTTCTGCACTCGTGTCTAAAAGACAACACCAGGAGTCACGCTGGTTTGCGTACAGTGTTTCTTCCAGACTTTTTTCTCCGGGGGGGGGGGGGGGGCAATTGAAATTTTCGGTGGGAAGTAGACTTTCTTCGGGGGGGGGGGGACACTGTTAAAAGTATAAATTTTCTATATAAATTTCATTTCGTTCGGGGGGTCGGCGGTAGACTTTCTTCGGGAGGGTGGGAGGGGGGGGGGGGCTCCGCCCCCCAGAAAAAATGCCTGGAAGAAACTCTTTGCGCACATTATGTTCGTACCTCCAATAGGTTAAGAACAACTTGACTAGAGTTAAGTGCTAGACCCAGAAGAGTTCAACTTTCGTAACATAAATAATAATATTATATGGATTGGAGTTGACGATCTTGACTTTCACGTGTGTCTGTCATTTAGATAACCAAAGTAATGAAATAAACTCGAGAACAAGCCGTGCTGGGCCCTCAGAAAGCGGTAAAGAATTCCACATACAGCCAGGGAATGAAACAAAAAGACAGCCACTATGGGCTGAAGATGATACAAAAGCAGCTGGTGAGGAACATTTTATGGCCCGCTTAGCTCGGTACATAGTACATAGATCTAGAAGATAAACTATAAATAAAAATCTAGATCTAGACAATACTATATATCTATTCTAAATCTACTTTCGGCTCTATAGTGAGTCAATAACTTATTAAGAAACACAATGTTACCTCAAAATGTGTAGTTTTTTTCTCTGTAAATTTTGCAGTTAGTGTCATCCCCCCACCCCTCCCCACATTAAACCTAATTAGTCATATAGACCCACAAAGATTTGTAATAGACTTGTTGCATTGATTTTATTAAAATTATTTTTGAAGAGTTGTTAGAAAAAGTCCAACATTATAGGCCTAGACCACAAAAGAATGAAATAGATAATATAATGGAAGCTGAGGAACTGTATGCAGTGACAACAGGTAATGTATAAACAAGAAAGTGGTTGCAGTTCATATTGTTACTGTTAGTGAAATATTTTAATGCCAATGTAGTATAACTGCTAGATTTGTTTTATCTTAGTTATAGTAATATAGCCTTTTCAATTGTAGAAGTATCTAATACTATAACATAATATCTATACTAAGCTATTGGTTTTTTCTTTGCTTTTTAGTATTAAACACATTATCCATTGTATTTTAAAAAATATAATCAGCTTATCTGTGATATGATCAGATGTGAAATGTTTCTCCCATATTCAGAAAATAAAACATCTCTATTAAATAAGACATTACTTTCTACCCATACAGTCAACATGAAGAAACAAACTGAAAGTAAGAAAATCTCTAGTTATGTTTCTCTTATATTACTAAATCATATTGATGCATTGGCTGGAATTAAAACACATTGGATTATTTATCATTAATGTTTTTGAGATTATTTTATATCAATTTTTGTTTTATTTAGGCCTACATGAAATAGGCTATATGAGTTTTCATTTGCTTAGCTTTTCAATTAGATATTAAAAATGTCTCTTTTTTTTGTTGTTGCTAACTCAGATCTTAAAAATCTATCAGATAAGATAAGAAATATTTTATTTTGCTCATCTTAGAGCCTAAAGCCACAAGTTTAGCTCCAAGTATTTCTATGAACATAAATACACCAGTTACTGAAATTGATGAAATTCCAAAAAAAGATGCTAAAAGACTCTCATGGGCAGAGCAAGAGGAGTATAAATCTGCTGAGGAAATATTTGAGGATCCTAATCCACATAGTAAGTTATTGCAAGTACATTGTATGTTGTAATCGAAACAGCATTACATGATATATTGAAGGCTATGCAATGTGATTTAAGTGGCATCATTTGAAGAAAATTTAGCCAACTAGTTGGTGAGTAAAACTACTAATATAAATAAATATGCCTCATTTATAAGCAAAGTAATGCAGCAGTGCCCAACAATTGCTAGTCAGCAATTAAAAATAAGCAAGTGAGAAACATTAGAACAGTATTATTCCTTCAGTCAATTTTTAAAAAATATTTTTAATAACAGTGGATAAATTTATACATTTAACAATGAGTTTAAGAATTGTAGATACATTTTAGTATCCATGCATTATTACTGCCATGTTTGATCATACAATATTAAGCAATTCAAGTGACAATTTGAGCTATTCTGATATAATATGATAATTGTAAGCCTACTGGATTAAGAGCTTTAATCTTGTTCTTCATTCTTAATTGTAATTTTAGATGGGGTTTCCTCTAATACAATAAGAATTATGTGTCAACCTGTTATGCACCATAACATGCATTATGCATGTTTTAGCCTGCTATTCTTTTCGGATTTGCTTTCTCAATCCCAGAACAAACTTCAAGTCAGCAGTTGTTTGATTCTGAACTAGGGTCTTGAACTTAGGACCTTTTTGTTTATCAACCATCATGTTACCAACCCAACCACGCTGACCCCTCTGAACTTTAATAAGTTTATATTTTCTTTTATATTTCTTCTTCAATTTTTAAAATTGTGTTTAATCAACAGTACTTAAAAGTAAAAAATTATTAATTATATTTTTTTTCAGATACTTCAAGTAACAAGGCTCATACAACTTTAAAGCCAACCAATAATAGTTCTACTGCTCCAATGTTTCATAACTTTACACAGACTACAGCATCCCTGCCCA
This sequence comes from Physella acuta, assembly GCF_028476545.2. NCBI lineage: Eukaryota > Metazoa > Mollusca > Gastropoda > Physidae > Physella > Physella acuta. The sequence continues at coordinate 195,541 of NW_026731670.1, read as the reverse complement.
ACTCTTTAATTGAAAGCAATGCCTTACAAGTTACACCAAAAACCAATTTTATGGAAACAATAGAAAATCCATTTGTGGTTCCATTTTGGAACGACAGAAAAAAGTATGTAAGAGATCAGAAAATACAGCATAGGATGAAGAGAAGTGTAGAAAGAGTTGATTTAGATGATGCATCCAAATCCAGTAGTGAGACTGGTGGTATTTCTGAGGAATATTTGCTGTTTGAAGAAGATAGATCGCACCTCATGAAAAGATCACTCAAAGATTATGTATCAGGGGACTTAATAGGTAAAATTTAACCTAATCTTTTAATATTAAACATTTTATTTATTTTTTCAAAGTCAATATTTTTTAAAATAAATAACTTTTATAGCATTTTTCTTAAAGTTTGATAATAAATAGCGGTTTATAATTGTTATTGCAATACTTAATTATTGTATGTATAACTAGAACTGTAGACCTACTGAGTATATAAAAAATGTATTTGCTTCATAATTGTACTTATAAAATCTATCTTAAATTCCATTATGACTGCTTTTGTTTCAAGAATAATGCTTGAAATAATTCTTATACTTTTTTATAACAAGTGCGAGGTGAGATAAAAACTACACCAGTTGTGATGAGCAGTTCCTATAATACCTTAAAAAAAACAATCAATGATGATGTAAGTAAACTAAAATAAACTAATTTATCATTATTAATTAAATAGAAAAAAATCTAATCAGAAGAAATAAATGTTTGAATTATTCTGCTAGCTGCTGCTTTCTGATTGAAAATTCTATGACAAAAAAAAATATATTATAATATATATATATATATATATATATATATATATATATATATATATATATATATATATATATATATATATATATATTATTAATTATATTAATTAAAGCAATGAAATAATTAAAAGCAATTTCAATTATTTATAGAATAAATTGCTCAATATTGAATTAAATATTGATGGTTTGGGCTCAACATTTGCTGTAGTGATTTGAAACCTTGTTTTTACTTTTCATCTTTCAAATAATGTTAACTTATTTAAATTGTCAACAGCTGGTTCTTAAACTGGAAACCTTTCTAAATAAAAATAAAGATGGCACGTTTAGTAAATTCACATTTTTAATTTTGAACATTAGGTAAGCATATGGAGACTTATTTTACAGTAAAAATGGCATCAATTTATAAATTCATACACACAGGTTTATCTTGCTTCAAGGTAGTTCATTAACTGTAAATGTTTAAAGTTTGACTTATAAGTTACAAGAAGTTTGTATTATTTTGGGTTATAAATTCAGACTTACTTGCCTAAAGCTCCATTTATTCTAATAATAAAGGTGCAGTAGCATGTTCTTGTTATAAATTATTAAATGAAGCAACTTAAAAGTGTGTTATATTTTACATTTATATTTTATATTCCATTGCTTGCAAGAAAAGTATGCATGAAATAAATAACTATTCAAGTACAAAATTAAAATTATAGAACAATAACTAAACAGCTTTGCAGTAAAGAATTTGTTTTATTCTTTGTTAGCTCAGACAGTAACTACAATACTGTTCCATTTGAAGTCCACTTGACGGACTCAGATACCTTCTATGGAGCACAAGATGACTCACAAATCCGCAGAGATCTAGCTGAAGTCTTGTTGTCAATTCATCAAGTGGGTACATACTACATCAACATCTCACTAATAGAAGACATGAGCAATAAAATGGGTAAGTACATTTAACTTTGGTATTTTATTATAAACATGTTATGGGATATGAGATGGCATGGTTGTATGGTGGAACATGTGACTACTAACCTCAAGAGGCTTAGGTTTGGGTCCCAGGCCTGAAACTGCAGAATGTCCCTGAGTCCACTCAACTTTGATGTGTACCTAAATTACGTTAAGAGATGCTGTTGTATAGCTGTATATGAGGGGAGGGTTTTATTAACTGTTATATTATATATATATATATATATATATATATATATATATATATATATACACAATACACTGTAAAGTGTACTCTATATAATGGTTAGGGGATCAACCCTTCTGATGAGCTTGGCAGAAGCTCTAGTGGAATGAATAATAATGAACACACATCCAATTAACATGTTACCAACATGTAAATTAAGAGTTTCTTTATTTACACATGTCAACTCCTACACCTAACTCTACAGTACTATACACTACTTCTACTATCTTAACTATACCCTAATCTCCAAGTCCAACTCAACTATCTTAAACTAGAAAAGTGTCAAAGGATATTGTATATGGTCTATGATTGACTGGGAGTTGAAAGAAGCAATGAGGAAGAATGTCTTATACTAACTAAGTCAATGTTGCTAGCATATCAAATCTGTCAAATGTTGACTCTTATAGAATCATTAAGTAGATCATCTCTCATAACACATTGTTAGGGTGATGGATAAAATGTGTAAGGGTCTAAGATTGTTAGTGAAATATTTAACTCTTTTTATGGAAGAAAATTGTAATAAACTGTTTGACATTTGTTTGTTTCAGTACCAAGCATTTGTATATTATGTGAATCATATGAGACCTGCATTAATGTAACTAGCAATAATTGGGAATGCAGGTGAGCAAAGAAAAAATACCTGTTTAGTTATATAAGACCTGCATTGAAATAACTAGCAATTAATGGGAATGTAGATGAGCAAACAAAAAGCTTGTTTAAATAGCAGGCTCTAGGCAATTTCTATAATTCACATACATTAATGGTAGAATAATCTAAATAAAAGCTTTTTGTTCATGTGTGTGTCTGCATGTGCATGCATTTGTGGTGTGTGTCTATGTGAGAAAATACATTTTTTTTTCCTTTTTTTTTCTCAGCTTGGCAGAACAAAGTGAGTGCATTAATCGGTTTGAATAAGAGATCAAGTTTTAGACTGCAAGGAATGTTAGATTTCTAGCACGCACTCAGCGGATATATAATTATACACAATTAAATAGACTTAAAATATAAATAAATTTAATAGACTGTATATGGGCATAATTGTAAAATATGTATTGAAAAAATTGTTAAGAGTGTATTAAATGAAAAAATACAAATACTCTGTTACAGTGCATTTGCATATTAAAAAAATAATATTTTAGCTCTATCAACATAAGACATTCATCTTTTCAGGAACTTACCCCTATGGTATTCTACACATGGATAATCATCTTTCTAGAAATAATGAATTTGCCACTCAAAAACTCTACATTGAGGATTACATTCCTTTTCAACAAACATTACATAATGAAATATGGGTAAGTTAGTGGATTTCAAGTTTATATGATGTAACTGTACATAATCTAATATAACAATAGAATTATATTACTTATTCAATTTTTATTTAAAAACCTGTTTTAAAAATTGTTAATGAAACTGTACAACAATAGGGCTTAGTCTATATTTAATTCTGAACTAATATATTTGTAATCTATATTTTGGTTAAACCTACATATAATATATGAATGTAATATGTCTTAAAACTACATATACAAACATATTTAATGTTTTTGTATCTGTTAAGAATGGAACTTGTACTTACCACTGTTAATTTTTAATATATATTTAGCTTAAATAAGCCATACCATACAACTTTTGCAGATATCAGTGAATGGCATAATCAGCTTTGGTGAAGAGTTTGCAAGCTTCTCACCTCAACGTCTACCAGTAATGGACAGCAGCAATAAAACTTACAGGCACTTGCTGGCTCCATACTGGACTGATTTGGATCTTGTTGAGGGAGATGAAGGGAATGTCTTTTATCATGTAAGTATTTACCTTAGGATATAGTATTTCCTCACTTATTCCAGAGTACATTTTCTTCTGTACTTGAGGAAACAACAAATCTCATTATTTTACATTCTTGCACATTAATTCATTTATTTTAATCAAGTACAAGCTTATTTATACTAAATTAATGTACTTTGTCCATTTTTATTTTCAGATGTATGATTGTAAAAAAAGTGATATTTGTATTAGAGCTAATGATGATGTTCATAAATATGCTAATATTTCATTGTACAATGCCACCACTGTTATTGTTATCACATGGGTCAAAGTTCCTGCCCATGGAAATTCAAATGAGGTTTGATATTTTTCTTTCTTTTGTATTTACAAAACAAATAGTTTTTATATACAACAGCTACTATCCCATAAATAAAAAATATTGCTAAATATAAAGTTGAAGTATAAGCATAATGACAGCATTGTTTATTTAATGTACCTTTAAATATTGATATCTGTATCTATTCTTTTTTAAATGTGTTAAAATGCAATTTTATTTAATAGCACAATGGTTTATTTTATATGTTGTTTCTTTGTTTCAGCGGGTTTCATTTCAGTGTGCAATAATTTCCAATAGCTACACAACATATGCTATATATTTTTATATGCAAGGTGCAATGCAGCTCAAACCTGCATCAGCAAGGAATGTGGAAGCAGGATGGGGAAGTATTAATTTGGACAGCTCCAAATCAGCTTACTATGTTTTTGATACAGTCATGGGCAACACAGGCAAGATTACTATTTTTTAAAATTAAAAAGGTTTTATTTCTTATTATTCACTGTTTACCTGTATTCATTTTTTAAAAACCATTATGCTATCCCACAAAAATTTATATCCGATAAAAATTTATGGTTAATGTAAACCAGTATATTTTATTATTATTTTATACTAAACTTGAAAAAACTAAAAAAAAAAATTGCATAAGGCGTTAAATCTTTTATTTTAGGAAATGTTAGTGTGTGGTTTTTTAAAGTGGGAGAACAAGAGAACTACAATATGAAATGCAAATCTTGGTACTTGTCAACACCCATCAATGAAGTTATTGGTATGTAATAGTTTTTGGAAGACTTCATGAAAGCTACTAATTTAAGTCATCATAACAATTAATTATCATATATAAATAAACAACCAACAAACTAAACATTTCTAGACTGTTTAATTAAACATTACAATTTTTGTAACATTTCTGTTTCACAGCTATTGATAAAAATAATTTAAATCTGCCTGCCTGCCCTTGTAATGAGTTAGCAGCAAGAAATAGCCCAATTTGGATCACATATAGTTCTGCTCAACAAGATGGCCACTGTTATGATTTGTTGCCAAATTATGGGGAATTTGGACGGGTGAGTCACTTATCTTCTCATGTAAATCAATATCATATTTTTTATCAATACTAGATTACTTGTATGTTGTCATTCAGTATTTTAATATGCATTATGTAAATGATAAATAGTAATAATTATAAAATTAACTGTAGTTTAAAAAGAAAAGTGTTATAAACATAGAGTCAAAATAAAATTATATCAGAGTATTATAACCTGTGAAAGAGATGTATACTATTAAACTTAATAACATTATAAGTTTTGAACTTACAGAGATGTTGTTATCGTTTGAGTGGAATTTACATCTTTGAGACAACAAAACCACAGGCAGGAAGTCTTCAGAGATATAATGCTTTTGATTCTTTCATGTTCAAGTCGAAATCTCACCAAATTAATGATCTAGATCCAAAACAATGGTGCTGTAGCCAGTCAAATCTGTGTGAACTCTACTACAAGTTGAGACCTGCTGGTTCATGCATTGCAAGCAACTGGGTTAGAGGTAAAGTGTAAGAATTGAAAACTTGTAGTTTATTAAAGGAAAATGATGTTTAAGTAAAAATGGAGAACTTGAAATTTAATAAGGAAAAATTATGTTTTAAAAAATTAATTGAAAACTAACTTAAATAACAAATTTTACATACATAATCCAAGTTAATTTACATGTCTTTAACACATGCTTTGCTTATACTAAAAGTTATCCTTTTTACCATTACGAGCTGACCCACAGCGTAGCATACGCCACTATTTAGTTGTTTTATTTTCTACTTTTTAGTACTTAATAGTGAATTTGACACTACCCTCCCTTCCATCTCCCCCCCTCCCCCACCACTGTGAAAGTAGCCGTCCTTGATGACAGTTTATGGACAACAATGAAAAAATCAAGCAGATTTCTTACCTCTCCTTAGTTTCACATAGTTTAAAAGCTAAATTATCTGCCCCTAATAGCCGTTACTAATTTGACCAGGCTCTGCGATTGTAAACATTTGGGGTGAACCTTAGCTCACCAGTAGGTGGGGTGGTAACTACATGCCTTGAGAGCACGGGAGTAATGGCGTGCATTTACATTGTGTCTCGCTTGGTCCCCATGAAGAGAATTATATATATAGATTTTTATTACAACCTACAAAATAATCTCTAATATAAGGTTTAATAAACATTGAACCAAAATTTTTTTTTAAATTCTAAATGCTTAAAGTTATGTAATACCTATAGATTTCCAAAATTATTTTTAATAGCTTTTTTTTGCAATGGTGTTGTTCTTTGTAAAACTAGTTTAAGAAATATTTCAGGATTTTTATTTGGAGACCCACACATTGTAACGTTGGACCAGAAACCATACATTTTTAATGGGCTTGGAGAATATAAAATATTGGAGATAAAAAGTAACACAAATGTTGCCAATTTTATAATGCAGGTAAAAATGTTCTTAAATAATTCAATAGTGTTGTATTAAAATGTATTCTCGGGCTTGATGAATGTAAAATGCTATCTTCTGATTATTGATCTTGATTGTTAGAATGAATAGTTTCCATGTATTTTTAAAAATTAATTAAAAAAATATTTTGTATCACTGGTCAAACAAACATATTGTATCCAATATTAGGGTCGCACTTGCAAAGCAATAAACAACAACGGAACAGAAATAAATGCTACTGCCTGGTGTGCCTTTGCTGTCAAGAATGGAAATAATAATATTTTAAGAGTAGAAATCAGTTCATCAGGAAAGAGTATGTTTTTTTCTAACTTCTCATACTTGATCTCCACCGTGTTATAATATCATAACTGCATAGTTCTTGTATAATTCATAAATTTAGTTGAAGGTCTTACTATCTTTTTGAGAATCCATGTTTACTTTAGTTTTGATTATTTTTCATTAGTTTATTGAATTTGTTGCCTTTATTAAAGGCATTTGAATTTAAAGGAATACATAAGATTCTATTTATTTTGTGCAACACATTACATATTCAACAATATTGATTTTGATTTTTATATTTTGTTACAAATGCATGCTGATTTGAAAAACATTATTTTGATTGTTTCAGTCATGATTATATATGCCAGTTATGAGAATAAATCTCGAGACTATTCGGCACAATATCAAGAACCTGATTTTATTGCTATAGAAAATGGAATGGTTTTAAGAAAACAAAATAATTCTTTAGAAGTTGCTTTTCCTGATAGTAAGCAATTGTATCTATAATATTTAATGATTATGTTTTTAAGTAGATATGTAAGGCCTATATATAAAGAGATAAGTATGATTTAAAATGTTTTAATGATTTTAATCTTCTTTGTCGTAGGTATTGGGTTGTCAGTTTCCCTGAATTTAGGAATGCTTGAATTTTCTGTAACCTTGGATAAAAAATATCAAAATTCAACAAGAGGACTCTTAGGCAACTTCAATAACATCCAAACAGATGATTTTATTTGCCAAAATGGCACTAGACTTCCAGATAATTCTACAGAAAGAGTATTGTACCAGTTTGGGCAATCATGTAAGATATATTTTAAAACTATACATTAAAAACAAAATTGTAATTAATTATTTATCTTTATATAATTTTATTAACAATAAATATTTTGCACTATCCTTTCAGGGGCTATAACTCAAAATGAGAGCTTATTTTTATACGGCTATGGACAAAATACTTTCACCTTTTCTGACCCAAGCTTTATTCCTATGTTTTTCGATGAACAAAGTACTGAAGCTAAATCAGCTGCTGAAGCAGCTTGTGGGGCTTATAATATTCCTTGTCTGTTTGACTTTATTGCCACAAGAAATCAGGAGATTGCCAAAAAAAGTTTAAATTCTGCAGATACATTTAAAAATGAGTCCACTAGTACAGGTAAATAAAAGTTTAAAATGAATACCAGTTCACTTGATTGTGATAAAATGTTTAATTTATTTATATATTATAAAAGTATTATGTTAAAATTAATATTTACATACATATATAGGGGATGCAGAAAAAAAACCTATTTGCAACACAATATCTTGTTATGCATCAAACTGTTATCTATACTTTATCTATACTATAATATCAAGTAATGCATTAATTACTGCAGTTTTTTCTATAGTATCTTCATTAATACAAAAATATTTTAATTTTAAGCAATTAAGTATTTCTTTAAAAACAAGATTACCATATTTCATTTCATTGGATTTTAAAAATGAGTAAAAGCCTGTACTATCACTCTTAAAATGCATGGCGTCTGCATTTTAATGGGGTCAGCATGGATGACTCAGTAAAGCTCGTGGTTGATACACCGAAAAGTCTCGAGTGCAAACCCCCGGTTAGATGAGGCTCGATAGCTGAAGACAGAGACTCTTCTAGTAGAGACAACTCCAAAATCAAACAACTGCTGCCTCTTAGTTTGTTCTTGGGTGGACAAAATTGGTGGAAACAAATCCAAACAGAAAAGCAGTCTGAAATTAGAGTCAACTACCTATATGTCACATCAAATTGACACATAATACTTTCTTGTGTTGGAGTAAATCTAGATCAACATTACAATTTTAAGAACAAAGAAGAAGAAGAAGGCATTGTTAACTTTATAACATTTAATTATTTATGTATTTATATACTTATTTGATTATGTGTATCTGTTTACAGCGAATCAAGCTCCGACAGTGACACTTATCACACAACAGATCAGAATAATATACAATCAGTCTTTTAGCATAACTATAAATGGTTCTGATATTGATGGGCAGATAGCAGAGTTTAAAGTTTTTTCTGATGTTAGTTACAAAGAAAAACAAAGATACACTAGGGAAGCAGCATTGAGTACTTTAACAACTTTTGAGTTTTTCGCAAATACTATGGGGCTGATACAAATAGGGTAAGAATATAGGATGGTGAATTAACTGGAGAAAAAATTGATGAATTTAAAAATTAAAATAAAATAAAATAAATTTTAGTTGTTTTTCTTAATTTCTTTTTGAATATAGTTTAAAAAAGCTAGAGTTTAACTGTTGCTTTGTTTACAATACAGTAATGTTAAAATAAGAGCAGTACAATAATGTTATAGAAAATTATTTTTAAACAGATTTTCTGGAGTTGATGATAAAAGCTTATGTTCAGAAGTAGCTCAAGTTAACATCACTTGCTGCACAAATTGCAATTTTAATGGAAAGTGCTTAGAAAATGTTCTAAGAAAAACTAACAATCCATATTTTAGTTATGAAGTTTGCAATTGTGATCTTGGATACACAGGTATATAAATTGAATGATTATTATGATTATTATTATTTTAAAATTACAGTATACTTAGATAGTTCTTAATTAATAATTCATTTTTAATAAGAGCCCTGTTGAAAGATAAATTATCTGCATAGAATTTTTGAAATAGGTCTACTCTTGAAACTTGGGAATTAAACAACAAACCAGCGTTCTTAATGTTCTTGATATGATATATTTTTGTAGGTGATTCAGTTTGGATACTTTCTCTGATACATTTTTAATGCTGATTCTCATAAAAGAGAATATTAAATGATCATTTGCTGTTTAATAACATTTCATTTATTTTAAAATAAAAATATATTTTAATATTTTTATTTGATACTATGTTATGTTTCTGGATCTATGTACATTGATGTCTACTTTTAATGAAAACTGTGACATTTAGCCATTTGAAATTTAGGTTAAGGCATGTTTCTCTATTTTCATTATACAGAAACAATTGCCTATTTCATTAAAAATTCATGTATAAATGATAATTTTTTAAGCACATTCTAAAACTCTTCTCTTAAGAACTAATACATAAAAACTTGTAACACAATCAAAAGGTGTTGACTGTGATCAGGATGTTGATGGCTGTGTGGGTAACCCATGCCCTACAGCTTGCATTGATGCACCAGCTAGTCAGCAACAAGTGACTGGAACGGCATACACTTGCACAAACTGCCCAGCTGGATATCTCCTAAATCAAAATAAAACCAAATGTGAAGGTAAAATATGTTGCTGAAGTGGTTTAACATGCATTAATTGTTATATATTGTGAATGGGGGATAAAAATAAAATTCACAAAAACAAACGCAATTTTATTTCTAAATAATGTCCTTAACATATTCTTGGGTTATGAATGATGTTTTGTAATGGATATTTGTGTTGGAGGTTGATAGTTGTAATGGATTTTTAAAAATTAAAATATCAGTTGATATTTATCCTAAATTTTAAAGCTAGCTTAACAAGCCATCTCAAATCTGGTAAAAACCTTGAATTGTAAAATGTCCCCTGTTTCATTTATAAGTCTGGTAAATTTATGCCACTGACCATACAATGTCAAGCAGTACTGTGACCACAAACACCATTAATCACAACTTCCTGATCCTGTAAGACACCAACCATCACATATCTAATTCATTAGCTTCAAACATGGGATTGATTTAGTGGTGTTTTACCTGAGTCAAAGCATGGACACTTCTAAAATAGGTCATTAAATATTCCATTGATCCTTAAAGCGCCCCAAGCCACTGTTACATAACTTATAACATGTAAGGCCAAGTGGTGCATGCTTTAAGAGTTAAAAAAAATTCAATTTACTTCTACAGATGTTGATGAGTGTAAAAATATATCCAGTTGTGATAGTAACATGTCTGTCTGTGAAAATGTAATCGGAAGCTTCAAATGTAACTGCAAACCAGGTTACAGAAACTTCAATGCAACTAGATGTCTAGGTAAGCAATCATATATTTGTTCTATCAATTTTATTTAGAACTTTATCTCCTTAAAAATATCCTAGTGATATTTATAACTTTCTTATGTAATTTTACTTTTCCAACTCTGACTGAAAACTGGTATTTTTAAATCTTTATTGCTGTTGACATTTTTACTTTATTCATAAACATCAAGAAACATGTTCTTATGTTAAAAAATCTAACATATTTGTTATTAAATTTGACATGTAAATTAGAGGAAAGTATATGAATTATTCAAAATTAAAGTAAAATTAAAATGTTGGAAATTATGCACAAACAGAATGACATCTCTGATCACAAAAGTATCCGCTTTATTAATGAAAAGTATATGTATAAATAGACAAACAGACAAACCGCACTAATATAGAACCACAAACCAAAACAAAAATAATAGAAATAGAGTCTAATGAATTTATTTTAACAGTACAAATGAAATAATCCTATATGCTTAAGGTTAGGGTTAATACTGTTAAAGATAGGGATAGTTTTAGAAGGTTCAGGGTCAGGTCTAGATTCAGGTTTTCAGGTTTATATTCATTTTCAGAAGTTCAGGTTCAGGTTATGATAGGGTTTAGTTTGAGGTTTGTGTTCAGGTTCATGTTCATGTTGATATTCTAATTAAAGTTCATGTTGAAGTTCTGATTCAAGGTGGGGTTCAGGTGAAGGTTTAAATATTTATAGTGTTTTATTATTTTAAAAAATTCATTTTGAAATTTAAATCTATCTTTCTCATGTTTTTTTAGATATCAATGAATGCACAGAAAGGCTACACAACTGTGATCAAATTTGTGTTAATACTTTAGGCAGTTTCAATTGTACATGTCTGCCTGGTTTTAATAGAAAAAGTGGAAAATGTGAAAGAACTGAGACAGGTTAGCTAAATTTATAATATTTCTTATTGTAAAAATAAAACGTTTTAAATTATTTAAAATAATAAAGTGTTTTTTGGTTGTATAGGAAGCAGGATTTGTTTCTAATTTTGGTAGCGTTATAATATATTAACTTTCTTTGTTTGAATTAAAAATATAGTGAGGTATGATATTTTTGTTGTTAGGACATTGTGACATTAATTTTATTAGTGAATGATTTGTATAATAAAAAACACATAAGACCGTACAGACTATTACATCTATGCTAAGTCATGAAAGTTTGCTATTTCAAAGTAAAAGAGGGACTTATAGTATATTTACAATTTGTTACATTATAAACAATTCTTTCTTGCTGTTTTTTTGTTTACTATAGCGTTTTGAATTCCCATGAAATTTCATTAGAGTGTTCACAATACCTCAGACCTAATTATGCTTAAAGATCATTTAAACAAGTGATCAAATACAATGGAATTTTTTCTCAATCACTTGGTTTTGATTTTTAAAAAATACCCAGAACTGATAAAAAGAAATGTATATTTAGCTTTCCATACATTTAACATTGACTCACCTTTTTACATGGCTTGCTGAATAGAGTAGTTCAACATAGTGTTGTCAGTTATGATGTCATTATGTTTTAACAAACTGAATTTCTCATCCATCAGGTTTTTCCCTCATTTTTAAAACTGCATCAAATTTTCTGAAAAGCGCTCATCATGATAAATTACATAAGTCTTTACTAAACGAACCTTAGGTGTTGACATGATGTATTACAAACACTTAGACAAATGACAGCTGTTTATTTATTTGCTAAAAAAATGTAAATCTAAAAACAATCAATTTGTTTTTAATTAGCTCTTCATTTTATCTATATTTCCTTCAGACCCATGTAAACTAATGAACAAGAATTGCAGCTTCAACTGTAGAAATAGCACTAATGGTCCAGAATGTTTTTGTCCTTCTGGATTCCAACTTAAGAAAACTGATAATGTTTCTTGTGAAGGTAAAATAATGTCAAAAAAAACATCCATAACTTTATTAAACTAATCTTCTCTATCATCAATGTTTAGTAAAAAATTGTTTTTAATATTATATTTAAAAATGAAAATAATATTTTGATGAATATTTATTTAAACCTAAATCTAAATTGAAAATCTATTAACATTTTTTTTATTTTTTCAAACTTTAGATATCGATGAGTGTAAAGAAAACTACTGCTCTCAGATATGTCATAACAGTATTGGAACTTTTAATTGTTCCTGTTTTAATGGGTACAGTTTGAATTCAAATGACAACCGTTCTTGTGATGGTATGTATGGATTGTTATTTTTTTATATATAGAGTCATTTTTTTTAGACATTACTATTTTACTTATTTTTTTTTTATATAATTGGAACTTTGTTTTTAGAGGAACCATTCAGGTTTTTGTTGTAATGTTGAAATTTCTAACTTGTACAAGCATGTGTTGGGAACAAATATGGAGAGAACTGCAAGAGCACTTGTCAGTGTAAAGGACGAGCTATAGGATGTGATAATGTGAAAGGATGCATTTGTCAGAACAACTGGAAAGGGACAGAATGTGATGTTGACGTGAATGAATGTTTAAAGCCTAACATGTGCTTACCTGACCACTATTGTACTAATACAATTGGAAGTTATTCTTGTGATTGCCCAGCCGGGTATGAAGATATTAACGGAACTTGTGTCAGTAAGTCAAATATAATTAGATACATGTTTTCAATGTGTCAGTAAGTCAAATATAATTAGATACATTTTTGCCATAGTCTAAATACAATTTTTTAACATGGAATCAATTTGAGAATATATTGTCATATTTTGTTGCTTTGGCAACATATATTAATTGTCTTTGTCTAAGTAGCTAATACTTATAATTGTGTAGCATAATCCTTAATGTTTTTGAAGTAGATTACACACATAAAGGTCCCAAATTCAGGAGTTTGGTTAGCAAAAACTATATGATTACCCTCTGTCAATCCTTTTTTAATGGGTACTTTAAAGGTTCAGGGGATTATAGATTGCTTCGCATTGAGCTGATAATCATCATTCTTTTCCTGTTTATGACCAAGACACAATTGGCAGATTAAGTAGAGTTCATCTGTTTCAATGACATTAGCATACAGGGGGATATTGTGTTAAGGACTATGCCCAGCCACCAATACTTTCCCTAACGTGAGTCTGGTACCCATCAGAGACGTCCTACAGACACTATACCTGGATCCGAACTCAAGAATTTTAACTTAGTAGTCTAGTACTCTGCCACATGGTCCTGGTGCTAACATTAGTCAGAGAAAAGATGAAGTATGATTTCGTTTCTCAATAGAATGTACTTTCAATAACTTAGTCTGTGTTTATTGAATCAGGAAATTGGTCGTGTTTAATTATGTGAAATTTCCCAATACCTATTCACAGATATTAATGAATGTAGCAATCCTTTGCTGAATAACTGTACTCAATTGTGCTTTGATACATTGGGCTCTTTTGTTTGTGAGTGTGACAATGGCTATACAAAGTTATCTAATGGGACTTGTCAAGGTAAAGTTTTTCTTTATAAGCAAAATGAAATTTTTTTTTTATTTCTGCAGTTGTATTACTCCTAAATTGTAACCGAACAATGTATAAAAGGCCTATGAAGGTGTAATATATATTTTCCTAATTGTATACATTTTGAAAAATCCTGTTGTCCATGTTATGGGATAAAAGTAGGGTTTCTAAAATCAAGATTATGTTTGCTATGGAATAGTGTGCATTTGAAGAATAATCCAGATGTAGTTGGTTTTTGTGTGTTGGTTACATTACTTGTATTGGACTATTAAACCTATAACAGCTGGCTGAGAACAACAGAACATGTCACTTTGACAGTAACTATATCTAATTACTAATTCATCAACAGATGTTAATGAATGTGCAAATGATGCATCTGGCTGCCAACAGATCTGTGTTAATGTTGTAGGCAGCAGCTTCTGTGAATGTGCTGTGGGATACAAACTTGAAGACAACAGGAAAACATGTGTCAAAGAAGGTTATTTTAATAAAATACTTCTAAGAGAAGTTATAAAACATAAATTGTTTGTATACAATGAAAGCAAGCTTTTAAAAACAAATTTACTGTACTTGCAATCAATCGTCCTTAATATTATATTATGATATTATATTATATTATTCCTTTCATTATATGTTAATTGTTATGTTCTGCATTATAATTACAATTTAAATTTTTCAAAATAAATTTGTCAAGTTTTGGATCCCTGCATCAACTTTTACCTAAACTGTTCTTTTGGATGTACTATTGTGGATGATGAAGCTCAGTGTTTTTGTGGAAACGGATATGTACTCAGTACTAATAAGTATGATTGTATTGGTAAGTTTATAAATTATGAAAAAATGCTGAAAGGTAATTCAGCAATTTAAAAAATGGTATTAATATAAGTATGATTTTATTGAAAACTGCATGATTGAGAAAAAAATATCATGATAAAAAAGAGGTATCATTCTTATTCATGCTCCAAGCATACAACTTTAAGTTAAATATGCTGGGTTAAAAATAAATTTGATATTTGTTTATAAACTCTAAGGAATTTCAATGCCTATAAAAATTTTCATATTTTAAACTTTTTGTGTACACATTTTTTCCATTTTTGAAATATATTATAAAAATATCTATGAATGTAATATATATATATATATATATATATATATATATATATATATATATATATATATATATATATATATATATATATATATATATTATTATTATTATTAAAGGATTATAGGTCTATAAAGTATGCTAGTTATTGCATGAGTTTTGTATGAAAAATTGTTCTTTCTTAATTTACTAGGTGATTTTGGTGATTTGATGTATTACCTTGTTCTTATGCTGCATTTAAAATGGTTTTATTTTACTTTTTAATGCTTATGTTAGATGTTGATGAATGTAATGCAAATATAAGCCAATGTTCACAATCTTGTGAAAATGCACCTGGGACTTACAAGTGTTCCTGTCAAATTGGATTCAAATTACAGAATGATAAAACAACTTGCTTACGTAAGCATCTTCTTCTTATTAAAATAATAATAAAGTCACATGCTTTATTTTACCTTTTTATTTTTTAAATTATGAAACTAGAATTTATATTGTTTTTGAAATATAAATGATTTTTTGGTAAGGAAATTAGTCTTCTGTTTTTAATGAATCATTTGATTATCAGATATTTTAAATGTTTCTTTTTTCCTAATCAGTTTATATAATAAAGAATAAATTTATTAACTGGCAATAGCAACAAGTTTTTTAAATTTTCTGATTAGGGAAGAAAATCTAAATTATACAATAGCAATAATATGAATTATTTTACATGATATAAGAATGTGATGGCTACCACTGGGGAGAGAACTGTGCCACAACTTGTAACTGTAGCACCATGGGCACAGAGAGATGTGATAGTATTGAAGGATGTAAATGTAAAAATGGCTGGTCAGGAAAATGGTGTGAGAAGGATCAAGATGAATGCTCGTATTTAAATTTTCCCTGCCCTTCAAATTCTAAGTGTACCAACACGCCTGGTTCATATGACTGTCAGTGCTTTGATGGATTTGTTCAAAATAAAACTAACAACTCGTGCACAGGTATCAAATAGCCTACATAAGAAAGTATCAATTTTAATTAATTAATCAAAAGTGTTAAAAAAACAATAAATTATCCAATGATCTAGTTTTATGAATAGAATGTTGCAAAACCTATTAAAACTATGCAGCATGATGGGTTGTGCAAGTCTAGTATATGGAAAAATCAATTTTAAGACATAGTGTAGTGAAAAAAATGATGCATACAATTTATATACGTGCTACATTCACAAATTTAACCACAGTCTTGTATAATGCTTAAGATGTAAAAAATATAATTATCAACTTTTATTTTCCAGACATAAATGAGTGTGATGGTTTTCCTTGTGATCATATTTGCACAAATACAATTGGTAGCTTTTTATGTTCTTGTGATAAAGGTTTCAAACCAAAAGGAACCAAATGTTATGGTACGTTTAAAAAAGTATAAAACCATATGTTCTGTGTAGACACATTTTTTTGTGTTAAATTTGTATAAACCAATTATGTAATAGATTAAACTTTTAAAATTTTTGAAAATCAAAATATTTTAAAAACAAAATGTTTTTTTGAAAGTTAATTTAATTTATACTATAATTTCAGACATTAACGAATGTGAAGTAAAAGACTTGAATAATTGTGACCAGAAATGTAGAAACACTGAAGGAAGTTTTGCTTGTGAATGTTATGATGGTTATGAACTAAACGATACAACACGAAATACATGTTATTGTAAGAAAAAAAAATTATTTATTTAATTGATATTTTATTTTAGATTTAAGAATTATTATAGTGTTGAAAATAATTTTATGAGTATATTTGCATCAAATTTCTCTGTTAGAATGCTTTGTTTGGCTAATACAACACACACTCTTCTACTCTCTTGCTGAGTGGTTTGATTTATACATTATATAGTCTTCAGTTGAAATACATCTTTTGAGCAGTTTGTTTAATTAGCTTAAATGTGTATATTTATTTATATATGTAAGTATATGTGTAGATCTAAATATAAATATACCTACATAAATATATATATATATATATATATATATATATATATATATATATATATATATATATATATATATATATATATATATATATATATAATTCTATATTTTTTTGTTTAAAACTTTTAAAATTAATAATTGTGTTTGACAGCTTTACCCACCAGTGTAAACTGTACAAATGTGTGTAATCAGCTATGCATAGTTGAAGATAACAAAGCAGTGTGCTCTTGCTTCCAGGGATATTACCTAAATGATACGGATTGTATAGGTGTGTATAGTTTATGTGCTGTTCTTATGTGTTCATTAATTGATAAAAGATTAATATAGATCAATTAATAAATTTAAAACAGAAATAAAGAAAATGGATAATTAATTATAGAATTACAATTAAAACATACTTTCAGTACCATAACAAATCAAATTTCCATTTATTGGTAGACAGTATCACAAATCTACTCTGTTACTATTTCTTGCTGCCTGAAGTATATAGGTGTAGTTTCATAATTTTACTCTGGGATAATAAGGTGTACTATTTTAATTAGTTCTCTTGAAAATTTCCCCTTGAAACTCAAGAATATTTTACTGTTAGTTCCTTAGATGTGTTTTAACACATTTGCTGTACACAAACATACATCTTTCTAATGTAATAAGTGGGGAAATGTAAATATTAAATTTGAACTTAAGTTTAGTAGGTATAAACTTTTCAAATCAGAAAGGAGAGAACTTGCAGTTTGTAATAGAAAGACAGTTTTTAATTGGCCTTCTTTTTTTTTTTAGATATAGATGAATGTGAGAGTAACCCATGTGTTAATGGAAACTGTACCAATAAAAATGGCACATTCTCATGTTCATGCAGAAAAGGGACAAAACTTCTGGAAGACAAACTAACCTGTGAAGGTAAAATACTAATAGTGCACACATTTATTCAGTAGATAAAATTGCTGTTTGCATATAGTTACTGTACTGGGCAAATCACAAAATGACAAAACCTTAAAAGATGTTACACATTTCTTGTAAATTATAATTATATTCCCCACGCTCTCTCCCCGCACACAGTAACCATGCATGAGCATTAACAATCCACATGACCCATACTACCAAGTTGCCATAATAGTAATAAAAAGTAACTTCTTTTAAATCACCTGTCTTTTTAAATACAAAATATATGCTAAATCTTCATCCCTTAATTAGTTCATTGTTTCAAATCTTTTCACATATGTGATGTAACGTATAGATGCTCACAAATTGTTCTTTATAATGATCAGCATATATTTTGTATAACTGACTGGCTACATAAAGATCAGCTTTTTTTCTTTTTTTATTGATTTGGAAACCAGTGACTTTTCTAATATTGTGTGTAGGAAAAATGAAAAATGTAAATGTTATAAAGCTTAAAACAAAGTACCGATGTTAAAAATGGTAATGGTAACTGCAAAATTCTTTAAGATTGGAGTGTATCATTTATTTGTGTTATTACTTAATTGAATAATGTCTAAAAACTAAACATTTCAGAATGTATAAGTGGGAAATATGGCTATGACTGTGCTGCTAACTGTTCCTGTAACACTACCAACACCAAGCCTCAAATCTGTTTTGCTGAGAATGGAACCTGTGATTGTTTAACTGGTTGGACTGGTAGTGACTGCAGTACTGATGTTGATGAATGTAACCAATCAACAAACAGTTGCCCTGCTAACTCCAAATGTGTTAACTCCCCTGGTTCATTCCGATGTGTTTGTGAAGTTGGTTACTTTAAATCAGCTAACTTTTGTTTGTGTAAGTTTTTTCTCTCTTGTATTATGAAATCATTTTTAGTTTATTTTTATGTGTATAATTTAAATTGTTTGTCATTTTATTGTGTATATTGATAATCATCCTTCACGAGCTGCTGATAGTGTTTTAAAACAAAATAATTTCAGTTGAAGCATTGGTAGTGTCGAATTCATAAATTATGAATTACTGAAAATTCGAAAAAAAAAAACTAAATAGCGGTGTATGCAACGTCGCAGGTCGGCTTGTATACTTTATTTTACAATAAATGTATTGATTTTTATTACATAGTAATTTTTTAAATAACACTATTCAATATTAGCAAACACATTTAATGATTTCTTTTTCTCCACAAAGCATGTGAAAACAACCATTATGGTCAAGACTGTAATCAAAAATGCAAGTGTCTACAGTTTGGCATAAACACTGACAGCTGTGATAATGTGAATGGTCAGTGTAGATGTAAACCAGGATGGACTGGCTCTAGCTGTGAAACAGATATAGACGAGTGTTTGAACACCAGCTACTGCCCAGATATACATGAGAGCTGTTTTAATTTAAATGGATCTGTAGAGTGTAGATGTATTGTAGGATACCATAGAATAAACGGCTCTTTGTGTAAAGGTAAGTTCAAAAAAATGTTTTCCTTTTTATAACACAGTATTGTTAGTAATCTTACTGTTGCACTTAGTAAAATATTACAATAATAGCTTGTTATAAGACTAAATAATTTTTTGAAACAAAACTGAATAATGTAATGTGGATTGTACATTACAATTATAAAAAAGCTGAGAGCAGTAATTTGTTTTTCTGGCTTTGTTTGATAAATAATAAGAGGAAATATCATAATTGGCTATAAAAAACAAATCTGATATGTATTTTTACATTTTGATAACTGTATGCATCATGTCTTGTCAGATATTGATGAGTGCCTTGATCCATTAAATCGATGCAACTTTTCCACAACAATATGTAACAATACTGATGGGTCCTACGTGTGTGACTGTAGACCTGGACATATTGACATCAATGATACAGCCACCTGCAAGGGTAACTAGGCTGGCGCAGTTACAAATATTTATCAAATAAGTAGATTCAATCTTAATGAAAGAGCTTTATGTATTAAAGGGACATTCTTACGAAAAATTGTTTTTAATTTCTTTGTTCAACATATACAACACATTTATTTTGATAGTGCAAAATAACATGATAAAGAGGAGAGGAATGTGATGTTAGATAACACCTATTTAAATATAGACCATCAGGTCTTTATATGTTCTTCACATTTTCTTTACCTATTAAATCTACTTAGTTTTTGATGTTATTTATATTGGTATTTTCATTGCAGTGAATTACAAGAAATTTCCTTTGGAGATTGAATTTGATTTTTCACAACAAAATCTTAGTTCATTAATTTTTATAATAACTACAACTGAATCTAAAGACTTACAAAGAAAAATTGCAAGAAGTGTGAGTAGCTGTTCAGCCTTTTTATTATTTTAAAAAAAATAACCTTAAACATACACACAAAAATACAGTTCTAATAGAATTATATTCAATCATTAGCAGTTGTTTTATTTATTTTATTATTTATTTTAATAATGCTAGATTCTTGTTAATAACTATCAGTTTGGTTAATAATTATAAATAATCTATACATGTTATGCTATTTACATTTTAGTGTTGTTATTTTAAAAAATATGTTTCAGCTAACAAAATTTAGTAAAGAAAAGTATGGAGATGCTGTGTTGTCTTTTGAAATATATAATTTAACGTAAGTTTTTAAGTGAATATTAAATTACATATGTGGCAAGGGTGATTGTGCTGGTGATTTATTGTGCTAATATAAGTACATTTAGAAAACATTTTTAAAATATTAATCTTAACCAATTTATCTTATCTATCAATATAGATTAACTTATTTATGAAAAAGAATTTACTATACAAAATAGATTTCAATTTTCTTCACAAACTATAGGCTGGTAGCAATTTCAACTTAAAAACATTAATTTTACCTCTTCTTCTGGAGCAAAATTTAACAAGTAGTAAAAGCTCATCAATTAATTTAGAATTGTTTTCATAAATTAATAATCTTTCATTATATTATTTTAACAAAATTTTAACAGTAATGGTTCAGTCATAGCCCACACAAATCTTCAAATAGATCTGCTGAATACCAATATATCAGATTATGTTGCATCTTCATTTGCTTTTGAGCTATCTAAAGCAAAAAATTTTACTATTGGTGATGATATAGTTACAATCATGGATGTTAAAGTTCAGAATGTTTCAAGTAAGTTTCCTTGTGTTTATTGACAGATGCATTTTAATTTAAATAGTAAACAATTGTATGTAGATGTTCATTACTTTAAGTGTCTTTAATAAATAACATCACACTTCATGAGAGGAAGGGACAATTTATTTATTTTTTCATTTAAATATAAGCAGTTATTTTTTAAAATTAATTTTTGCTGAGATTAGACATTGTATCAAAGACTTTTTGCAAATTGTAATAATAATTGTGCAATTTAACTAATTTTAAGATTCTTTTGATAAAATTAACATCTTGTAAATAGTAATTATTTTTTATATCCAAAAATAAAAATGTAATTGGCGGAGGATAATAAAATGTAATATTTCCCCCATGGAGTGGTCTAGCTTTTTGAGACAATTTTTTTAAATTTGTTACCCCTTAAGTCAAACAAAATTTACTAATTACCCATTTTAGCACACGGCTCATATCCAATATGTGCATGATATTACATGCACTAAGTATAACTAGGCATAACTAAGTATTGACCAAACCTAGGAATAAATAAACGTTTGTTTCTAGCATTAAAATAAAGAAGAAACCTAAAAATAGGCTGTTTTTTTTTTTATTTTACACTCTATCCTGAAACTTTTTAACTCTTTAAAAACCAGCAAGGTCAATCAAAGATCAATGTGAATTGTACCAAAAACTCTCAACATGTCAACCTGGTCAAGTTTGCCAAACCAGTTCAGTGCCTGAATGCACTGTTGTTACTTCAAAGCCTCAAGCAAATGGTAAATTTTAGTAGGCTCATAAGCTATCAACTTAAAAATGACAAAAATGATGCACTTTATTTTCAATTTAATTTTAATCTAATGTTCACTAATAAAAATTGAATCAAGAATGCTGAAGAGAAAACAATGGTGTGTTATTAAAATCTCTTTATGTTTCAGAAAATGATTTAATAATTGGCCTTTCTGTTGGTTTTGGACTCTTTGTGATTCTAGTGATAGCCATAGCAATAATCATAGTACTACACATCAAGAGAAAACGCATGCAAAGAGATCAGTCTAGTGTGCCATCTAATGATCGGTAAGAATTAATAAAATAAAATGTTCTAATGATATGCAAATGAATTTAACTGAATGGGATGGTGTGATTGTATGTTAGAGCACATGATTATTAACCTTAAAGTCTTGAGTTCAAACCTTAGACTAGAATATGTGAATAAAGCTGACCACATTATCCCTTTTAGGCATACATGCTGAGGTTAATAAAATAGATGAACTCTACTTCATCTGTTATATTGACCAGGAGGTCAAAGTGAGTAAAGCAAAGTTCCCTTTTTGAACCTGATGGACAATGGGGGCAAGGGAAGAAGAGTTCAACTGTATCTGTGACTTCATATGAATGGATAGTGTGGTCAGCATTATGCCCAGATCAGATTAAATAGAGAAACTAATATGCCATCTTATTATCCATAAGAATCGATAAGTCAAAATATTAATACAATAAGCAAATTCAGCTTTATATTCTATGCGAGTATGGTTTGATTACTGTTATTTTATTCATTAAAGTGAAAGTATAAGTGAAATACTCTCTAAGAGTATTGCAACAAGGAAACCACTTGGATACCAATCCTTGTACTCCCCCGAGGCTTATCTACAGCCTGGTGGCTACAATCAACAGAGAGAGGGTCAGTATAATTATGCTGGAGTTTTAGATCAATCTGGTTTTTCAAGTGATGAGCCAGGGCCCACAGGCCACTCACACAGAAGAAGGAGCAGAGGAAGTGATTTGGGTGAGTGTTAATTAGCAGTAAACAGTAATGTGCTCTTCTTAATTGGTTTTCTATACTTCATTAATCTTTTACAATTATATCTTCCTCAAACATTTGCTTTTTTTTAGTAAAAGTAATCATAATATTATTGGGAAGAAATGAAATCTTAAAAAGTATTTTTAAAAAACAAAAATAAAAAAATTTAGATATATTGAAATTCTTTTCTTTTATGTGCCTTCCTTAAAATATTTCCCAGTTTTTAAACATTATATTATTTTTAAAATTAAAAAAAAAAACAAATCTCAACTAAAATAGGTTGCTATAAATATATTTTGGTACCAGTGTAAAAATAAGTACTTAAAAGTCAAAATGATCTTTGTAGAAATATTTAAAATGTATTTATTATAAATAAATGTTTTCAAAGGCTCATCCAAATATTTCTTTTATTATTATCGTTATTCCCACATAGGTTTATCAGAAGAAACAGAGCAAGTTCCTGATAGAAGCACATCAAGATTTTCATGGTCTCATATGATCAATCTTTTAGACCAGCATAAAGGGGTAAGTTGTTATACATTTGCTAATGCCATTTTTTTAAAGACAATTTAATGTATACCATTCAATTGAAATTGTGTTTTGAAATTAGTGCTTTTTAATTAGTATATTCAGCCAGCCTATTTTGTAATGTTCTGAATTTTTTCTTTTAGTTTACAATTAAAAGACCAACAATTGACAGCATTCCAGAATTGAGGGTAAGAATACACAATACCATTTCTCTTGCATAAGTATATTTAACCTAGTTTAATGCTACCTTTGAAAATGTGCAAATTATAATAATAATCAAACACAAATTGGATAGTAGGCCTACTTCCGAAGAGCCTGGTACGTCGGACTCCCAAGTCCCCTACATAATAGCATGGGGGAGGAGAGGTGCAAGACTGCCGGGAACCAAGAAGGGTTTGCTCTTGACCCTAACCAGATATCTTGACTTTAAGCTGCGGCCTTCACGAGGCTTTGGAAGAGTGCCACTAGTCGGACCAAGCTCATGACCCCCCCCCCCCCAATGGGTGCGGAATGGCTAGTGGTAGCCAACAGCAGCTAGAGGTTTTTTATCTGGCCGAGTAGAACTGCTGTATGCGCTAGGTTCAAAGAATGGCCGAACGCCCCCCACGATCAAGCTGGGTACCAGGCGGTAGGACGACGTCCCACGTCTGGTGGGTGGGGAAGGAAAGCCCGGTGAGAGCCGACTGATGTAGCGCGCGATGTGTGGGAAACTCTAGTGGTCGGAGTTCGCTACACTGAGGCCTGCCTGGCTAATGGAAGTCAACCTTCTGAGCTGGTTTCCGTATAAGGAAGGAAGGAAGTAGGCCTACTTTGAGGAAAAAATCAAGTATATGAATTTGATGTAAAATATAATCCCTTTTGAGGTTAAATATTTTTTACTGTTTATATACAGAACTGATTTCATATGTGATAAGTGTTTTAATTGTGACTTACTAATCTCGTAAAAAAATATTTTCAGGCTGATTCTCCAAAAGCAGAAAGAAATAAACCCAGCTGAGTTTAAAATGAAATGTGTGTTACTAAATGCAATAAATTAAATAAATGTCAGTAACTGATTGCAGTGTTAAACTAATAAGCTCCATACATGATGCGTAAATTATTAAAATGATGAATACATTGTAAATACAATGAAAATGTGAGTTTGTATACTATTTATGTAAGAAAAAGCTATTATTTATTATACCCATGTTAAGTTATTATCAATCTTTATGTATTAAATATTATTCATATTTTTGTATGTGTTCAGATTAAAAATTACTTTGTACTAATTATATTTTTGATTTAATGTGATTCACATAAATACCATATAATTGATTGTTGTGGTACGTCTGACATTAAAAAGCTCCCTGCTAATGCAAATTTTGCATAAATTTTGCATGTTATGTAGAGTTATAATCTCCTGTAAAAAGTAACCTTTAAGGCCAGATGGTTCATGTTTCAGATGAAGTAGATTTCATATATTTTTACAACAGGTAATCAGAAGGTTGTTCATAATAAAACTGCCTCTTTTATAGTTATTGTTCAACTTTCTTGTTTTTAAATAACCAATGTCTTCTTTTACCAAATTCATTCCAAATATATTTTAATCTAATCATTATTATTTCTTTCATTTTTTTTCTTTTATGTGATACATACATTCTTTTTGCAATATTTTTTATACTTAAAATTGTTTATCACTGTGATTAAATTCATCCATTTAACTAACTTGAATGTAATAAACATATCTTTTCTGCACATTTTTGTACCCCACAATAAACTAAAATTAAGTTATATTTTGAATTTTTGTATCCTAAAATGTTTTCCCCAAGTATCCCCAATATCTTTATGAGATAATTGATTTACGACTGGAGTATACAATGGTAGATGAATGAAGTCTAAAGTTTACAATTAAGGGGCCAAACAAAAACACAATGTAAAGAGTAACAGAATTAGAGAAGAAAAAATGAATTTTCAATTTACATTTTTTTATTGGACTACCTGTATTTTTTTGAGAATGTCGTTATTATGATTAATGCCTCTTTAGTGTTTATCTGGTTTTTGCAGCTTTGCAATATCACGTAATAAACTACACGCACCTTGGATAAACAATACACACAGTTGACCAACAACCCACACAGTTGACCAACAATACACAGTTGACCAACAACACACACAGTTGACCAACAACACACAGTTGACCAACAACACACACAGTTGACCAACAACACACAGTTGACCAACAACACACAGTTGGCCAACAACACAGAGTTGGCCAACAACACACACCGTTGGCCAACAACACACAGTTGACCAACAACACACACAGTTGACCAACAACACACAGTTGACCAACAACACACACAGTTGACAAACAACACACAGTTGACCAACACACAATTGACCAACAACACACACAGTTGACCAACAACACACACAGTTGACCAACACATAATTGACAACCAACACACACAGTTGACAAACAACACACACACATGTGACCAACAACACACACAGTTCACCAACAACACACACAGTTGACCAACAACACACACAGTTCACCAACAACACACACAGTTCACCAACAACACACACATGTGACCAACAACACACACAGTTCACCAACAACACACACAGTTGACCAACAACATACAGTTGACCAACAACACACACAGTTCACCAACAACACACACAGTTGACCAACAAAACACACAGTTGACCAACAACACACACAGTTGACCAACAACACACAGGTGACCAACAACACACAGTTGACCAACAATACACACAGTTAACCATCAACACACTGTTGAGTAACAACACACACATGTGACCAACAACACACACAGTTCACCAACAACACACACAGTTGACCAACAACATACACAGATGACCAACAACACACACAGAATTGACCAACAACACATACACAGTTGACCAACAACACACACAGTTGACCAACAACACACACAGTTGACCAACAACACACACAATTGACCAACAACACACAGTTGACCAACAACACACACAGTTACCCAACAACACACAGTTGGCCAACAACACACACCGTTGGCCAACAACACACAGTTGACCAACAACACACAGTTGACCAACAACACACACAGTTGACCAACAACACACAGTTGACCAACACACAATTGACCAACAACACACACAGTTGACCAACAACACACACAGTTGACCAACAACACACACAGTTGACCAACACACAATTGACCAACAACACACACAGTTGACAAACAACACACACACATGTGACCAACAACACACACAGTTCACCAACAACACACACAGTTCACCAACAACACACAGTTGACCAACAACACACACAGTTGACCAACAACACACAGTTGACCAACAACACACAGTTGACCAACAACACACACAGTTGACCAACAACACACAGTTGACCAACAACACACAGTTGACCAACAACACACACAGTTGACCAACAACACACACAGTTGACCAACAACACACAGGTGACCAACAACACACAATTGACCAACAATACACACAGTTGGCCAACAACACACACAGTTGACCAACAACACACAGTTGACCAACA
Source organism: Physella acuta (assembly GCF_028476545.2). Classification (NCBI taxonomy): domain Eukaryota; kingdom Metazoa; phylum Mollusca; class Gastropoda; family Physidae; genus Physella; species Physella acuta. Next base: position 168,302 of record NW_026731670.1, on the reverse strand, counting down.
ACACACACAGGTGACCAACAACATACACAGATGACCAACAACACACACAGAATTGACCAACAACACACACACAGTTGACCAACAACACACAGTTCACCAACAACACACAGTTCACCAACAACACACAGTTGACCAACAATACACAGTTGACCTACAACACACACAGTTGACCAACAACACACAGTTGACCAACAACACACATAGTTGACCAACAACACACATAGTTGACCAACAACACACACAGTTGATTAACCGCTCCATTTTTAAGATGTGTTGGAATTCATCGGAACTACGATAGACATAACATAGAAATAACTTACACAACATAACCAAATAATATTTTAACGGAACACAACAAGACACCAAAGACATACATCCTAGCACTTAAACAAGCAAAACGTGACTACCATAATTTCCCATTCTACATCAGCGACACCACTACTGCCTTTACTGCTTAAAAGCCCTTCACAAATACGTCGTACCCCCTTTCACGTCAATCTCACACTTGATCGGTCCTTCCGAGATCAGCAAACATGCAGGCAGTTTCTTTCACGTTTACCCCCCCCCCCCCCCTTCCCCACCAACTCCCGGGACGAAGTATATAAAATATATAACTTGTATATAAAATATTTGTTTAACTTAACCACTGGCCCACCATCGTCATTCAAGGAAATTTTAAGTGTCACTTTTGAAAAAAGCAGAAGAAATATCTGAAAGAAACCTGCACAATTGATTCATATATATATATATATATATATATATATATATATATATATATATATATATATATATATATATATATATATTTATATTTATTTATTTATTTATTTATTTATTATTATGTATTTATTTATTTATTTATTTATTTATTTATTCATAAGAGCAGGACAATACCGCCCAGTCAATTAATCCACTGACATTACCCCCCAGCAATTACCCCTCCCCCGCCCAGTTACGGTTAGAGCAAGTGTTAGAGTCAAGGCTAGTGTTAGATGTAGGTTTAAAATCGGTGTTAGTATTGATGCTGTGGTTAGGGTCATGCTTCTTCAGGACTGGGTGGGGGGTTTTGACAGGGGGGGGGGGTAATGTCCGGTGTGCAATTGACGGGCGTAATGTCCTAGACCCATATAATATATATATATATATATATATATATATATATATATATATATATATACATTAATATATATATATATATGAATCAATTGTGCAGGTTTCTTTCAGATATTTCTTCTGCTTTTTTCAAAAGTGACACTTAAAATCACGTACCCCTTCAGTAAACCTATTGAGAAACGTTCGGCGACTCGAATTAACTACCCCCTGCAGAAGTAATGCCCCATGTTTTACTAGTACTAGTATACAACGTGTAAAAATAGCTTCCTGGTGTTTTCCCTAACCGTAAAATATCGGTGGGAAAAAAAAGATTACGTTAAAACACGTCGGGTGAATGGCAGGAAAGGTATAGAATAATAATCTTTGAGCGTATTGACTAGAGCGAGGAACACGCGCTATATAAGCAAAGAAATATACTCCCTAAATGTATTACAAGTAGGTTGCTTTCAAGACGTGGGGTATCGTCTAGCGTGTTGGGGATTATTAAGTTCATAGTTGGAGTTATCTACACCCTGTAGTAAGGTATAGTGTTGTGTAGCGTTGACTTGTATAAAGTATGCTTGGTGTAAATTGGTGTATTGATCGTTGAATATTTTTGCGGTTTAATTAATAAAGATAAACACATATTATTTTTTAAAATTAAATAGCTATTCCATTTCTTGAAAAACAAATATTGTGTCGTCTTTAAAAAAAAAAAATCTCGGTGTATATTAAATTATTTTCATCAATATCAGTAGAATTAAATAACTAGTAGTCACGAAGATAACTGTGGTCTATGTTTTTGTTGTATCGCAACTTCTTAATTTAAAATCATCATGTTTGATCATTTCGATTTTTTTTTCAAAGTTAGTTTAATCAAAATAGTTTAGTCCTTAACTCATTTTAATTGTATCCAGTAAATATGAAATACACAAAAATATAAAAACATGTTTACTACACATTAGTTTGAAGAGCTGCTATAAATTTGTGTGGAAATACTTGCGTTTCAGAGTTATTACAACAATTTGATGCTAATTGTAAGCACTTGTAGTACGTTGTTTTGAGCAATTCGTCGGTTGTGGTCGTCGGATAAAACAGGAGATTTTGTGTAAATATACCGAGGTTAAGGCTTTCTGAACGGCATAGTGAAAATTGAATACACAATTTGTGTAGGGCTTTAACGCGTACAAAATACGGATACTCTGGGACTAGGCTGAATTTTTATACATTAACTGTTTACACATGAACAAGAGCGATTTGAATCTGGCTCGTCCGTCTACCGGATTTAAAAAAAAAAAAAAAACGTGTATTTACGTTATAAAAATAAGTAAAACAACGTTAAACTCATATACATCAATTTAAAAAAATGGTTAGCAGTATTCTTATAAGCCCAAAGATTATTACATAAACATTGAAAATGGATTTACAAAAATATTTACATGTCACAAAACAAAACAAAAAAATGTTTAAACCATTCTTTAACAACATTTATTTACAATGTGTAGGCTATACAGGGAGGTAATAAATAGTAAGTGCGTGCTACTGAAAAACTTCAAAGTCGAGCGAGAGTAGGTATTATGGGACCAAAACATTGAAATGAGGAGGGGGGGTTGTGATGGTTCGGGTTGATAGATTTGTGTCTTTACAATTTTTATAGGTTGTGTGATAGTTGAGTATGGGGTAGGAGTGGGTAGACGTGAAGCATATCTGGGTGAGTTCCCACGAACATTGTTTTATATGTACTATTAGTGTTGATTTTTAAAAAGTGTTGATGTTTTACAATTCCTTCATTCCAAGGCGTAAAATTCAGGTTTTGATGGAGAAAAAAAAAGCACAATGAATAATTTCATTCTGGGGTTGCTGGCCCCTTTTAAAATGTCACGAGCCTCTTGGGTGCAACAAGTCAACCCATGCTTAGTGCCACGACTTTTTTTACGTTCCTGCTTTTAACTACATTACGACATGCAGCTCAGGGTGATTGCCCCTTATCTTGCGTATATAACCTGCCCCTGAGACAGTTCACTTCACACCTGAGTTATTGCTTCATATCAAATAAGGGGGATCACTACGTAGCTAGACGTAGGGGGGATCACTCCGTAGCTAGACGTAGGGGGGATCACCCCGTGGCTTGACACAAAAATTGATACAATTGAATAAATTACGCGATTCAACGAGAATGGCTTTAACGATCACTGGCCCCTTCCTTGCCTTTACCCGCCCCCTCTCACACTCAGACTACCTGCGGGTCTGGGTAACGTACGTCTTTGAATTAATAATACTGGATTTTTTTCTTTTGACTTTAGATTTTTTATTTCGATTAAAATTGAAGCAAAACTAAATATAAAACATGTCCTAACCTAGATATCTGGTTATAAAGTAGCTACAAAGACCTAAACGGTCAGTTCCTTACAAACGGTCTAAACGAAAAAAAAAGTGATCATATAGTTTATATTATATTTGGCTCAAAAATTATTACAGCAGTTAAGGCTCACGCGTTTCACCCCCCCCCCCCCTCATCCTCACCACGTCACCAAAGTCAGATCCCAGGTAAATGCAAATGTGTGACATACTTACTGAGCTCCCCCCCCCCCCCTCCTTTTACAGATTATCACAACATTCCGACACCCCCCTGCTCTCCCTAATAATATGACAGGGGGCTGCACTCGAAACACTTCTGATATTCGTACCTAAAATTTCCGGGGGGGGGGGGGGGGGATTGATACTAAGGGTGGAATGTTTGTTGCTTTTCGTTATGATTGTGTTTAATTTAGAGATGGTTATCTGTTTTTTCTCTTAACAAATTAGTTATGATTATAAGTAAATTATGTGTGCAAGTCCGCTAAAATCATTTTTAAACTAAACCAAAAGCCTATGAGTAGGAATGGCTAAGCCTTTACGTGGCCCCCACGTAGAGAATTATATATATAGATGATTACAAGTCCAATAATAATAATAAAATAATAATATTCTACTTCTTTTTAAAAATTGTAAGTTGAACATCGCCAGCCCACACCCACCATTAAATCTTTATACGAGGATTATAAGCACACAGACACCCATATTTATATGCCCCCCCCCCTCCCCCCAGTCGTGCCCCCGAAACAAGACAGCACAAGTGCAACAGATATTTGTCTACTCGTTATTGTCTATTCATGCGTGAAAAGTCTCAGGTTTTTTTTAAATCTACCCCACGTTCGTATGGAGCTCGTATTCGCGATACAAACTTCGACCTAGATATAACCTTTCATACCGTATTATATGTTAGTCGTTTTCTTAACTACAGTCGGCCTTAACTTAAAAAAATTATTTTATATACAAAACTATCTGAAGCTTAGAATGCATTTTGTTTTATCTAACTGGTATAACCTTAAGGAACATAATATATATAAAATAAAAATAAGCCCTATAAGTAAAAGCAATGAGATTTTCAATTTAAAAAAAAAATTAATATTTTTTGTTTTGATTGCGTGCTGGCCTCATAAGACGTGTTTTTATCTTGCAATACAAAGCGACCTGCTATATTGGAACGTGGCTGTGAGAACCCAATAGAAGAGTTTTAGGGCAAAGCTTGCCAATCTTTCCTCATTCCTCTGGCTACGGTTGCTCCTATGTAAAGATCTACATTGAAATATATTTTATTTTCAACTTTGAAACTAAATCAAAACAATTAGTAAATCTAGGCCGTAGATTTTTTTTCACGCCTTTTATCGCAAGTCGACATAGGGCCTATTGGGGTCATCCATAAATGACGTCACGCTTTTCTTGACGATTTTTACCTCCCCCCTGCCCATGTCACACGTCGTCACAAAAAGCCAGACCACCCCCCTAAAATGACGTCACACCTCAGCCTACTACCCCCCTCAAAATTGCTGTTGAATTTCCAAAATGTTGTCAGAACTCTGTCAACATAGAGTATTTTGATCAATTCGTTTTCTAAAACGCGAAATAACGGCTAAAACTCGTTTCTAACATTGCTTTTTTATAATGCAAAAAAGGTTACGTCACACCATTTGAACCCACCCCTCCCCTTCATCACACACCGTCACAAAATTACGGACCCCCTCCCCCCTACGACTGTGACGTCATTTAAGGACGACCCCATTTCTTTTTAGCCCGTTCCCAAATGAAAAAAAAAACCATAAATGGCTTCCGACCTGTATGTTATCGCCCGCTTCACTAGACAAAAAATGAATATAATTTTTTTTTGACAGTCCAACCACTTAAAATACCTGGTGTCAATGCCGTCTCAGCATTGGCTATATAAAAGAATTTGAATAGATGGCTACGATCGGTTTTTGAAAGAGAAATTTCCGCCAGGCTATTTTTAACGTATTTTTAACGTAACCTTTTCCACAGTTATTTATCGCGTTGCTTGTGTTTTCAAATGCATGCATTGACTGTATTCAAAATATGTAAATTATGTTTTTTTTTTTTAATCATGTTCATGCGTGTAGGAATGTGTTTAAAATTAATTCGATCGATAGTGAATAGCCTACTTCTAATGAATGTAATATTTCTTTTGACTGGGTTCCAGACGTCATTTAACAAAAACGTACGCATATTGCCATAACTTACTTATGCTAGATACCCTTATATTGGCAAATTCAATTTAACGCAAATTGCGCTGTAAATGCGATGTTATAAACCGATTGAGCACGCAGATAAAATTAACTGAGGTGGAGACCAACCAAAGCATAAATAAAAACAAACAGGAAGAAAGTATTTTATGAAAAGGGGTTTTATTTTCATGGCGTGAGAATGACAACAGGGGTAGTGGGGGGGGGGGGGGGGGGAGGGGAGGAATGGGTCGAGTGATAAACAGGCTGTATTGATTGATTTTTCTCTTCAACCATTTTCTTTTTAATTTTCTATATTTACCGGAAATAGACAGTAACTACTTATCATAGGGTGTAACAAAAGGGATACTGTACTACTTATCATGAGCTGTCACAAAGATGATACTGTACTAATTATCATGAGGTGTCACAAAGATGATACTGTACTACTTATCATGAGGTGTCACAAAGATGATACTGTACTACTTATATGGGTGTCCTACTTATCATGGGGTGTGACGAAGATGATACTGTACTACTTATGGGGTGTCACAAAGATGATACTGTACTACTTATCATGAGGTGTCACAAAAATGATACGGTACTACTTATCATGAGGTGTCACGAAGATGATACTGTACTACTTATCATGGGGTGTGACAAAGAGGATACTGTACTACTTATCATGGGGTATGGCAAAGAGGATACTGTACTACTTATCATGGGGTATGGCAAAGAGGATACTGTACTACTTATTTTGGGGTGTAACAAAGAGGATACTGTACTACTTATCATGGGGTGTAACAAAGAGGATACTGTACTACTTATTTTGGGGTGTAACAAAGAGGATACTGTACTACTTATCATGGGGTATGGCAAAGAGGATACTGTACTACTTATCATAGTGTGTGACAAAGGATAATGTGACTACTTATCATGGGGTGTCACAAAGAGGAAACTGTACTACGTACTTTGGGGTGGGACAACAAAAATATCGTGACTACGTGTCACGGAATCGATTGATAGCCAGCGTCGACGAAACACGATACCGTTCTGCTAGAAAAGAACCCATGCAGGTCGACGTTTTCATTGCACTCGACATTTCTCGCATCACTGCTGTTTCTTTAATAGCCTTCATGAAAGTTTAATGTCCCCGATTATGTGTTTTTATATCCATGTTTGTTTTATATTTCTATATATGCCATGTTACATATCCGTGATATCCGATGCGTGTCATAATATACAATGCGTGTTAAGTAAACGTTACGCAAAAAAAAAATAATTACAAATAAATATCAGATGATCTGTTGTAACATAACGATTGTATACGATACAAATACAGTAGGCGACACTTTCCAAATTAAAAATCTTTGGCAAATGGATTTCTATCACACAAATTTCATTAAAATGCAGTTTATATAGTTACATTATAATACTAACTTCAAAATAATTTACTTTTTTGATTTTTGGTCATTTTAAAATTGTGAATTGGAGCATCAACCATCCAATGTAAAAACCTCTTTCATCTAATATACAACCCTGTACCATCTAATATACAACCCTCTACCATCCAATGCACAACCATGTACCATTAAAAATACAACTCTCTACCATCCTATAAACACCTATTTACCAACTTGTAGACAACATTCTACCATCCAGTTGACAACCCTCTTCAATTCTGTAGATTTCACTTTAGAAACCTGCCTACCAGGTATATCAAACATGTAGTGCAGATTTCAAGTAACACACAACCAAACTAAAATATATATATAATAATCATTTTATTTTTACACGTGTGAAGCTTCGACATCTTCAATCTTCACTTTGTACAGTTGTTCTTGTAATTACACACGTTCTACCCCATTGAATTATTTTTACATATATATAGGCCTATATATATACATATATATATACATATATATATATATATATATATATATATATATATATATATATATATATATATATATATATATATATATATATATATATATATACATATATATACACACACACACACTATATATATATATATATATATATATATATATATATATATATATATATATATATATATATATATATATATATATATATATATATTGTTACTTCTATAATAAACAGAGTAAGGCGCGGTTTAGATAGGCCTATATTTCTAGACACGAAAATGAAAACACGTTTGTGCTGTAGCATCATAATAACGAAAGATTAAAATCAGCACGACGTCCTCCCCTGAAGATTCGACACAAGATTTGAGAGTCAACCAAGGCGATTAAAAAGGGTGTGGTGCAAAAGTTAACTAAATAAATAAACACGTCAACTTTATGTAAGTTTACATATTACATGTGTATCCGGGAAATGAATGTTTTACTTCCCGATCTCAAAGAAAAAAAGTAGTAGGCCTACACAAATTTTATTTTGCTTACTGCCATGCACACACACAGACACACAGCCACACACACACAATTATTATTTTCATATAGGGGCTTATATATATATATATATATATATATATATATATATATATATATATATATATATATATGTGTGTGTGTGTGTGTGTGTGTGTGTGTGTGTGAACCTACATATGTCTATAATTTAAATATTTGCCTCATACGCGTACGCATATGTGTATACGCTTTAATCACTGAAGACTTAATTGTAACGATGTTTATCGATTGTCAGTTAATTATACAGTTGGGTGTAGCATTGCCTTCTCTACAGTGAGCTCGTTTACGTCATGGTGTCACCTCCACCCTCTTGTAATAATTGTCGATTTGTACTTAAAAACTATTTAACTTTAATTAATCATCAGTGGAAATGGCAAAAAGCATTTTTTCTCTGAACATTTTAGTTTTTTTTGCCATGTTGTCAACCCCCCCCCCCCCCCCCCCCCTGAATGGTGTCACCCGGTGCGGTCCGCAACACCCGCCCTCGCTACGCCTCTGATTTTGAACACATTTAAATAAAACGGCAATATAGAAAATAAAAAAATAAAAAAAGTAAAATGACACCCTAGTCTAGAAACAAGCTATCCTATTATACCTTGCGATCAACTGGGCTAGAGAAAACAATACAATACAAAAGTGACACCTTCAGAAATTTAGAAAAAAAAATAAAAATAAAATAACGCCCAAAGAAAGAGAGATTGGACAAAGGCTAACCCTTAACACAACACCAATCTAATGCAACATAAATGCAAACAAAAACATAAGCTACGACTGTTTACGTGCAATCGTTTGCTGGCGGTTCTATCAATGCCCAGCACATACAGTCAGTTTCTTCCAGACATCTCTTCGGGGAGGGGGGGGTGCTTTACCCTCTCCTCCCAAGAAAGTAAGTCTACCGCACCCACCCAACCCCCCCCCCCCCTCGGACGAAATGGAATTTATATAGAAAATATATACTTTTATTAGTGTCCCCCCCCCCCCCCCACGGGAAAATTTAGTCCGCTTCCCGAAAATATCAAGTAACACACAAGTCTGTAAGAAACACTGCATACAGTTCCTACAATATGCTGTACATGTAAATAATTATCATTAAAAAAGTTTTTAAAAACCCACGTTTTCTGATTGAACTAAAAAGTATAAAATAAATGCTATACATCTCAATAATGCAAGCGATCACTCTATTATAAGCGATGAAAAACGTGGGGCGCCGAAGTAAAAGTTTTTTATCGGTCATTGTTAATATAAGATGTAAAAGTTATATTACTATTGATTAGATAATACTATTGAGTTTTATTAGGGAGCTTGTAGAGAGTCAAAAGTATTAGAAACTGTAAGAAAATCACGGTGCCCCACGTTTTTCATCGCTTATAGTAGAGTGATCGCTTGCATTATTGTGATGTATAGCATTTATTTTATACTTTATAGTTCAATCAGAAAACGTGGGTTTTTAAAAACTTTTTTAATGATAATTATTTTCTACTTTTTAGTCTTTGTCTGTTTGTTTGCATTCAAATCTTGCTATCGATTTTATCTTCTCGCATTCACTTTTTTTTGGGGGGTAAACGAAGACAACTCGTAAAGAACACGTGCCTTTTCCAATCGACGTTTCTTCTGTGTTGCCGTTTCTTTCACCATTTTGCCCTCGCGTGCAAACCATTCGACCATCAACATCCTGATCAGTCAGATTTGCATAGGTTTGTACACAAACACCGCGTGACTACTACTCAGCCAATTGCGTGCTCGCTCCTTCAGTAAGCCACAAGAGGGAAAGTACCTAACCTTGTTTTCATCAAATTACAATTACTAGGTTATGTCCCTTTTTTGTACAAATATATAGGGGTCTAAAATGATCAATAAAATTTTTCCATGGATCAATTTACTAATAATAATAATTGAATATTGTATTGTCATCGGAAACAAAGCTTCCCTGAAAATTTCAGCGCGCTAGCTAACTGGGAAGTGCCCGAAATTTCGCTCGCAAAGCAAGTTAAAGAAAACGTGGGAAAAAAAAACATTCAGTGAATATAAAACTTACTATTCTTCTTTATGTTTATTATATCTTTCTCACAAACTTTTTTTTTCATTCCCGTTTATTTCAGGTATTTAAATCAAAGCCAGATTTATCCTTCGTGAAATTCTCAACAACTAAACTCTAGAACAGAGACATTAGGAGCTAAAGGAATGTTTACTACATGGGCAGTGTGCATTTTATTTGTTCTACCGCTCATAGATATTGGGAATGGAGCCTTTGATGATCATTTAGCAATGGGTAAACAATTATTTACGACATGAATGTTTATAACATGCAAAACACGTGTTTTGGATATATCAAATAGACTAGATGCTAATATATTATAAAAAAATAAATGTTTATCTGCAAGGTTTCGAGTCACCATGGTCATGCTTTTATTAAAAAGAGATCAAATTTCCTTGTAGTTAATGTGTATGTATAAAAATACCATTTTGAACCTGACGGCCCATGAACAGATGAAGTAGAGTTCTTTAGTCACAGTGACCTCCGGAGAATGTGCTTTCCCTAACATGAGTCTGATGCCCATTATAGATGGGTGAACTCAGTGACGCATTACGGACACGCACCATTAACGTTAAAGTAAGCCCATGTAAAAAATTGTAAATTAAAAAAAAACAACGGAATACACTTTTAAACAGGATGTAAACGATGCAGTTGTATCAACAACGTTGTGCCGAGTGGTTACCATAGTCGTCTTGTTTACTTCCTCAATGTTAGACCGTGAAATTCCCAACACCTACACATGTGGTGCAAGGTTTACCCCCATGGGCTTACGTAGAGATGTAGCCTTAATGTGAATTGGTGTAAATCGGAAGGTTACATGCACACATGCATGTGTACGTGTACGGCAACAGATTTATACACTCATGACATAAAAGGGCCGTCGTGCTACTTTTTAACACGTTCAATCCTACAACAAAACGAAATAAATCACACACGGTGCAGTGATGTGTATACATTCAATCTCTTACATATACGTTTACTTGTATGTGTAAGTGTACTCGTATGAGTACATGTAGTGTATATATATATATATATATATATATATATATATATATATATATATATATATGTTTATATATAGGCCTATATATATCTATATATTTATGTGTGTGTGTGTATAAATAGCATGTGTATATAAATATATTAATGAGTATGCGTACATATATTACATCACCAAGAGTTAGACGGCGAAATGAGTCATTTGACTTTAAGTTGTATGACTTGTGTTTCATATAGATAAAGGCCTGTATGTAAACACGTTACTGCACAGTGTGTGATTTTCTTGTTTTGTTTGAGGATTCAACGTGTTAAAAATTAGCACCACAATTTATTATGTCACTAGTTGCTGTCATTATTTGATAAGTTATTGCCCCAATGAATTTCGGGACCATATTATTGTTGCTATTGCTACTATGGCATTAGTCCCAGTACTGTTTCTTTCAGATTTTTTCTCCGGGGGGGGGGGGGGGGGGGGCTGTAACTCTTGAGTGTTTAGGGGAGGGGGGGGGGGGCGGACACTGGTTGAAGTAGATATTTTCTATATAAATTCTATTTGTGGCGGGGGGGGGGGGGCGGTAAACTGTTGAAATGTTGAAATGCCTAAAAGAAACACTCCTGATTCAACTTTAAAGAAGTACGAAATTAACTTTCATTCACAGATTTTAATATCAATCAAAACTACTCAGCTAATTTTAGTGAAGTATCGCAAAAGGAGAGACACAAATCTGAACGATTGAACGAAAGTGTAGACGAAACGAAAACTGAAGGGACAGGAATCATGTGGGCAGAACAAACTGGTGATAAGTCTGCAGAGGAAATATATGTGGACCCTAATCCTACAGGTAAGTTAAATGTTACAGATTGAGAGGACGGTGTGGAGTCGGGTGCAAATTCTTGACTGTTAACACAAAAGATCGGTTAACTGCGCAGTTAAAACTCCTAGTTAAGGGAAAGCAAAGTGAAAAAAAAAGACCGATAACTGTTACCAGATTTTCTTGACTACGGAAAAGCAGAAAGGCTATGCAGGCTGACGTCATCGTGCTATTTATTAACATGTTCGGACTTAACATTGAATTACGTTCTAGAAAAAAAAAACAACAGAGATGTTGGACTTATTGTTGGACTTTGCAGTTAGATCCCTTCCAATGTTATTATGTCAATGGAATTTCAGTTTTTTTTCTTTCTTAAATATTAATGGCTACGTCCCTTTAATAAAGGGACACAACCAATAAATTACGAAAAAAAACAAGGTTAACTTCCTCAAGTTAAGGAGAAGTGATCAAAAACATTACCGGTCACTAGATCTAGATTATTCTAGATCATTGAAGTATTTACTAAATAATATAGTACTGTCATTTTTTTTAAAGTGAGGTGATTTATTATAAATACTAGATAGATCTAGTTGTATTGATTAGGGCTGTGGTTAGATTTTAAGTTGTAAAAAAATCATACTCAATAATTTCAGACCTTTTGACAATTTTTGTTAACTGTTTTAATATTTTTAGGCCTATAGAATATAGATCTAGATCTAATCTAGATTTTAGTCAAATACAAAATTTATATTACCGATACTGTACTATTTTTTCTTCCGTTGTATATGTTTCAGATAAGTTTCTTCATATAAAAAAATTACTGATACTGTACACTTTTTTCTTCTGTTGACCTAGTACAACCAAAATACAACAGCCTTCCAAACACAAAGCCCAACCGAAACAGATTTGTAACGCCTAATCTCCAAAACCAACAGCAGCATCCTACAGCATTTCCACAGCCAAATACAGCTCAAATTAACGATCTACAAGTTACCCCTTACGCAAGTCTAATTCAAGCACAGGAAGGTCCTGACTTGCTACATAAACGCAGTAGAAACATAAAAATATCTGATAAAATTGTAGGAGGCGTTACAAACATACATTCAGAAGAAACAGTTACCAGGCCTAATTTTATACAAAGTAATGAGATTGAGCCTCCGATATTGATGGATGATTCTTCAGCATCCAGCAGTGAAATGGGTGGTGTTTCAAAGAATGTGTATCTTGAGATGAAAGATGAAGTATTACTTGATCGTGATAGAAGATCTTATGCTGACTTCTCAAAAAATCAGTATGGATCTGGGGTGTTGCAAGGTAAACATTTAACTTCTTGTACATTGTATGTTATTCAAGAAGACTCTACCTGCTTAATTGCTAATTACACAATTAACTACTAAATTATCATGTTAATTTAAAGTTTAACATGTGATTTATATCATGTTGTATATTTCTATTCACAGTCAGGGCTGAGTTTAGGCTTACTCCAGTTTATAAAAATACAACAAAAAGTATAACAGATTTTGTAAGTTTTCTAGTTTGAGATCATGAAATTTTAATTCATTAAAAATTATTTTATGTGTCTAATCAATGTTTGTTCAGGTATAAAGTAGTTGAAATATTACTGTGCTTTTTTTATAGCCCTTTGTATTGTAAAAATTTAAATTTAAAACCAAAGAAGTAAATAAACAATTATTGTTCAAATAATTATAGCCACATTAAATGACATGAACACGGAACTGTCTTTAACTTAATTTGTACTTTTTCTGATATTATGAGGTAACAAAAAAATAACCATTCCACTAAATGTTAATTAAAAGTTTAAATATATTTTAGCTGTTTTAATATATTTTTTCTAGCATTCCACTAAATGATAATCAAGAGTTTAGATGCATTTTTAGCTGTTTTTATTTATTTACCATTCCAATAAACATTATTTAAAAGTTTGAATGAATTTTTAGCTGTTTTAATTTATTTATTGACCATACCACTAAACATTAATTAAGAGTTTAAATGTATTTTTAGCTATTTTAATTAATTCTTTCACACACAGCTGACGAATCATATAATCCCCTTTATAAAGAATATGTCTAATCAGCCGTTCACAGATGTAGAAAGTTTTTCTTCAAACTTAATGTAGGTATATTTTATTTCTGAAAAGGCCTTTAAGTATTAGGACCTAATAGAAAAATAATAGCCTTGATGTACTAGGAAAAGATAATGAAATACCTCTTGACTTATTTTATGTTTTGGTAAATAGCACAGTTTCTTTCTCTGAGGGATTCACTGTCCCCCACTCCCACTAGCCCCCTATCTAGTCATACCGCACATAAATGTATAGCTGCAGCTACAGAATTACTTGTTTGGCCTAGGGTTTGTCTCATTGGACAAGATGTCCCTTAGTACTTGACAGTGTGTTTTATTTATGTTATACTATTATTATTGACTGGTTGTCAATATTTAATTCAGTGAAAAGGTTTAACTTATTTAACTTTTAATGCATGTAAGTTGGCATAACGTAATTAACATAAGAGCAAAGTTTTTAACTCAGATTAGCCTGAAATGGACAACTGGTCTTCAGGGCGGTGTGGTGACACTAGCTCACATACAGACATCTGTAGTGTCTCTTTAGCCCCAAGCTGGCCGGCTGTAAAATACATTTGACAAACTTCCTAACATCTGTGTGATATACACATTCATTCAGACATCAGACACACACAATATTACTATTTTTACATTTACTATATTACATTAGCCTGACATAGGGCCTTCCATAAAACATTACTAAAATAGCCTTTTCATTAATTCATTGTTTTATATACGTTCCTTACCTATGGATTAAAATATAACTATACAGTTAATAAAAGTAAGTTTTCAATTACCTTCAAATGAAGCCACACAATCCTCTACACTTGTTGCCAAAAAGTAAGATACATTTCTCTGTGGAGAACAAGTAACGTAGCACGATAATAAGTATAATTTTATGATGGCTAGTGCCTTAGCATCAAAAAACATGTATCTCCATAGAGGGGAGAAGGTAGAGTGGCCGGACTGTAGCGTCCCTACCCTACAGGTCACATGACTCAGGCTCCACCCTCAAGACGGCAGTCAAAAGTCGATGCTGGGTCAGCCTTACGATACCACTGGACTCAGGTCTAGGTGTGTACCGTAACCTGTGGGGTAGCAAGAAGTGGGGAGAAGTGGAGACACCATGATAGATATTTATAATCTATCAAAACACCCCCTCCCTCAGAGGAAATACAAAATATATATATTTGCCCACCTCCGTTAATAAATGCCCCTCTCCCCCCTCCCAAAAAAATACCTCCCCCAGAAAATAAACTGAAAAAAAAACTATGGTCAATATCCTGTGGAGTTCTAAATCTGGACTGAGACACAAGGGCTAACACACTTTCTGGCCATGGGGTTTTTCAGTGAAGTTTAATGAATCTTTTTATGACTAACAACATGCTAGTTTTTAAAGATAAACCATAATTACTGTTTTGTGCAACATGTCAGAAATGTTGTTTGCAATAAAAGTTATTGAAATATATATATTTTATTAAGATATAAGAATATCTTTTTCATAAGATAATGGTATAAATATTTTGGAAACTTAAGATTCCACATACATTACCATGTGGAAGTAATGTCTGAATCCAATTGTTTTCATGCTTTAGATAAAGTCCTCTAGATTAACCAAATGACCAACTTTCGGTTTTTAATTAGTAAAAAGTATAAGTTTGGATACTGTGTATTTAAAAGGGAGTTCATTCACATTTATGATACATAATGATTTTTTTTTAGTTAAAATTTTAGAATAATGATTTTTCTATGCTTCAAACAGGTGATTAATTGAATATATACATTTTAAGTAGCTGATGTCTTACAAAATTTTACAGTAATGTAATTGAGAGCTACACAGAAGTAGAAGTAGATATTCAACTTAGGTCTAAAGAAGATGGCTATTTATCTGAAGATGATAGGCTGGTTCGCCTTGCTCTAGCCACAGCATTCAAAAACTTAACCACATTATTGAATTACAGTGTCAGTCATAAAAGCATAGCAAATATAACTGATGTAATGGGTAAGCACTTGTAAATTAAATTGAATTTGATTGTATTATAATTTAATATATCTTGATTGAAATTACAGTTTATTTCTTATAAACTTAAGCAAGTGAATATAAAAAAAATTGAGTGCAAAAATCTAACAAAATATATACATGACTTAATAATTTGATGTCTTGTCAAAAACATCTAAATTTAAATATTGAATTAATGTTTAATAAACATTGAATTAATGTTTACAATTAACCTTTTTAGTAGCTGCGTTTTTAGAAAACAATGTATATTTCTCAATATAATTTGTTCAAAGAATTTTTTTTAAATTAACTCTTTTTATTTTTCAGTTTCATATTCTTGCATATCTTGTAAATCAAATGAGGTCTGCATTCAAAATAGCCCCACCGATGATGTATGGAATTGCATGTATGAGAAATGAAATTATTAGAAATCTTTCACTTATATTTTATTTCTATTTCATTTTAAAACATTATTTTCTTGTATAATAACATCTATTAAAGACAACATTATAATTATTATAAATCATTTTAACAAAACACTATTCTCTTTAGAGGACAAAATAAAGAATACTTAATAAATTTGTGTTATGTACTGTCATTGATGATGTTACCAAAAATAAATTATTATTCTTTTTTACAGAGTATCACAAGATGGTGAGTAAATAACGCCCATGCTTAGAATGCAATATAAATCACATCCAGTGTGTAATGCCTTGCCATGACATATTTAAAATACTCAGGCAGAAAATTCTATTAACTGGTTGATTTAGGAGTGCATCCATTTTATGCATCTACATTTTGAAACATATGTTAATATAATTAGTGCTTTTATTTAAGGGCTATGTAACATCTTTTGCTTGTCTGGGTATTTCTTATTAATTAATTTATTAAAATGGGAAAAAAGAAAAAAAATACTTTTACCAGCTAGTTGTATTAATAGGTTTCCTTGATATCTGAATACACTTTCTAACAAATATTGTGATCAGTTATATTTCTTAACTCTTATTAGAGCAGATTGGGTTACGGATAAAACAGGCATTATGAAATGTAAAATGCAGTCCTTTTTTTCAGAGGCTTTCCCTTTTGGAGTCTTGGTTGGAGATAAAATGTTGCCAAGAGACAATGAATTAGCCACTGTAAAGATTGTAATCAAAGATTTTATTCCTTTTCAGACAACACTACATGATAGTTTATGGGTAGGTATTTAGTAAGTAGCAAGTTACACAATGATGTTTAAGAACTTTGCAAAATTTGAAATGACTTTGGAAGCAAATAAAGATGAAGCTAGAAGAAAAATGTCGAAAAAGATATCATACTATTAATGTTATATTCAATTCAAAGTCAATATATAAGTCAAAATAAAGTCAATATAAAATTTTATGTCTCATATCTATAAAGCTGCGCTCACATAAATCAGTATTGTATTAATATAATTTTCATCCAAAAAAGTAATAGCAGGAAAAAAACATATTATTGTGTTAATTGTGTAATTTTCATCATATGAAAATGTTATCTCCAAGTCCCACTTAAGGTAAAAGAGGCAATCTGCAAGTTAATTACTCATTCTCTTAGTCATTCTCGGAAAGATTCTATATTAGATTAGTTCAGGCTGTTTAAAGAAGGTCACAAACTTCAACATTTGTATATGAAACGTATGCATATTTGAATATGTATTAGTACACTCATATATTCACATATATCTACACATACCTTTTTTTATGTGTGTATATTACTTTCAGCTTTCAGTAAATGGTCTTATTAGTTTTGGAGTAGAGTTTGCAAGCTTCAGTCCTCAACGCCTGCCTGCAAAAAATTCACAAAATGTTTCTTTGCAAGTGCTTGCCCCTTACTGGACAGACCTTGATTTTAAGACAAATGATGATAATGAAATCTCCTATCAGGTAAAGCACTCATTCAATTTTGAGTTTATCAAGAGGGGCAAAGGGCTACAGCCACACCACTCCACTGGAGTTTGTTTTGGAATGCTCTGTCTCTTTTTGAGATCATACAAGCCAGACTGCAATTTTAATTTATACTATAATTAGAATCCTTTTTTATATTTATGGTAAATTATAGTCAAATATGTTTTATATCTTGTTAGAAATTAACTTCGAAATTTTCAAATTTCAGTTGTATCAATGCAGTCCTGATCAACCATCTGATGTTTGCCGTAAGGCCAATAGCGAAGTAGTTAAAAATTCAAAAAACAACCCAGATTCTTACACCGCTACATCAGTTTTAGTTGTAACATGGATTAAAGTCCCTGCAAAAAATAAAACATCTGACAATGAGGTAATCTTATAACCATAATTATTTTGAATTATAAGTTTTACTATCCAAACTTTTAAAATGTGTCTATACGTATAAAGGCAAACAATTGTTACATTAAAACTGTGGAATTTGTTTGAAATATCCCTTCTTGTAATATGTACACATGATTTCCATATTAACATAAATGTGTAGACACAAACCAAAACAATATGTAAATCTAATTATTTAAAAGCATTAAAAATGTCTATAACTATATATATATATATATATATATATATATATATATATATATATATATATATATATATATATATATATATATATATATATATATATATATATATATATATATATATATATATATATATATATATATATATATAAGCACATACCATGGGTTACCAGTCAGGGGCGATAATTTACAATTTATTTGTAATTTTCCATTTTGTATTTTTGCAGCGAGTTTCATTCCAGTGTGTTATAATATCAGATGGCCAGACAAGCTATGTTATTTATTTGTATGTGCAAGGAGCAATGAATCTTAACCCAACCTATGCCAGGAGTGTTGAAGTTGGATGGGGAAATGTTAACTTTGACACCACAAGATATTCCTATTACACCTTTGACCGCATTTTGGGCAACACAGGTAGATTGCAGTTCTGATCATGGGAATTATGAAAATAGAACAATGTTAAACAACTAGATATGATATAGCTCACATTCTCACAGTTTATGTATTGGCTATTTGAAACTGTCTAATGACTATTTTACTCTATTGGAGCTGGGAAAGGCTCTAATGTTTTCTTTAAAACAACCCTAGTCTCAAATTAAGAAAACAAAAACAATTAACTTCACAATGTTTGCTATATCTGTATTGTAAATGGTCGGGCTATTTTTGTTTATTAAAGTACAAATTGTTTAAATAATGTGTATTCACTGTACAGGAAAACCTGGAATTTGGTTTTTTAAGCTTGGAGAGACAACTAATTACAATGCAAAATGTTTGTCTTGGTTTCAATCAGCATCTAAAGAAATCATAGGTAAATATTTTAAAATTTTTTATGATGTAGGCCTAATAATTGATACATTATTAATCGGCATCCATAAGTGATGTCATACTCATGGCGGGGGAGGGGGTTCTGTCATTTTGTGAGGTGTGTGTTGAGGGGGAGGGAGGAAGGGTTCAGATGGTGTGATGTCACACTTTTGCATTATAAAAAAGCAATGTTAGAAAACAAATTTTAGCCATTTTTTTTAGATAACTGTTTTAATTAAATGTTTTAGAAATTGATTAAAATACTTATGTTGACAGAGTTCAGTCAAGATTTTGGAATAATATCTAAAAATTCTACTGCAATTTTGTGTGTGTGTGTGGGGGGGGGGGGGGGGGGGTTTAGGCTGAGGTGTGATGTTATTTTAGGGGGGAGTTCTGGCTTTTTATGACGATGTGTGATGGAAGGGAGGTAGGGGGGATAAAAGTTGTCAAAATAAGCTTGACATAATCTATGGATGACCCCTTAAGCCTGTTAGGGTAAAAGTTAAGTCAATAACGTTTCAATTAAAATACATTTTTTTTCTTTATTCCATTGTAAGTAAGTAAGTAGTAAAGTTCCCTTTCAAACCTGATGGTCTATAGGGCTAGTGAAGTAGAGTTCTTTTGTTTCTGTGACCTCGTCACATGAAGAGATAGTGTGGTCAGCAATATGCCCAGCTGCCTTTACTTGCCCTAATGTGAATTAGGTACCCATCAGAGTTAGGTGGACTCTGGGACGGTCTACTGACTTGAACCCGGATTTTAACTCGTTATTCCATTGTACCAGCATTAAAATTTGTTGTTTTTTTTTTTAATTTTAATTTGTCTTCAGAAATTACAGCACAAAATAATGATCTACCAGCTTGTCCCTGTAATGAGCTTGCAGCAAAAAATAGTCCAACATGGATCTCAAACAGCCTTTCACAGACTGAGGGCAACTGTTATGATTTGTTACCTAATTATGGTGAATTTGGGAGGGTAATAACAGTTGCATTTTTATTTTATGAATCCCTTATTTTATATTCAAATCAACTTTACTAGTAGCTTCAGTATCAAAGAATTTCTTGTAAATTATGACTAAAAAACTTATTAATATAAAGCTTTTAAAAACTGAAAACAGTGTGTTGTTGAGCAGCCCTAACTTAGTAGTTTAATCAGTTTGGTTTATTAAAGTGTAATTCATTTAAATAAGTTTAATAAGTATTATGAAGTTTCTTTTTAAATTCTATTTATATATAAAACCTTAGGAAGAAATTATCCTTAAATTAAAATTAAAATCAACCCAGTTCCTCAGATCTGCCTACAACTTTTAAAAAAATTATTTTCAATTTGCAGAGATGTTGTTATAGATCTGATGGCAGCTCCAGCTTTGAAAGCAGAAAACCATTGTCAGGAAGCCTTCAGAGATACAATGCTTTTTATTATATTAAAACCAAGTCCAGAGATCATGAAGTGAATGATAGAGACCCAAAACGTTGGTGCTGTGACCTTTCGAATCAATGTGAACTTTACTACACTCTTAGGCCAACTAAACCGTGTATTTCAAGTAACTGGGTTAGAGGTAAATTTACAAATATATTTACTGTCCATTTGTTAAAGATTTTTTATATTAACATTTTTTCTTAAATTCATGATTTTAAAACTTTTTATTTTTTATCATGAAACTGTTCAGGTAGGTCTCATTCAAAATATATGAAGTAGTTTTATTATTGACTTTTAACCCTTTCAGGACCAAGGGACACCGGTGTCCCAAATTTTCAAATTATCACTAAATGAAATTGGAATAACATAGAGTTGTTGAATTTGCTTTAAAACATTTATTACATGATAGACTTAATATAAATAAAGTTGCTTTCAGTATATATGAGATAGTTTTGTTGTCATAATTATGGGAACTTTGCTTTTTTAGACCACTCACAAAGCTACAGTTTACATTTTTATATAAAAAATACTAACTGTAACAGAAAGAAATAACTGGCGGTTTTTCAAAGGTTTACTATTTAGGTATTGTATTTACATTTGTTTTTCCTAATAGCTTTGCTTGTTTTTTTTTAAAAGTAGTTTTTTTTGCTTGGGACATATATGTCCCTACGGTCCGGAAGGGAGCTAACTTTTTTTACAATGTTGCCAAGCATGAGTTTTGGCATTAGAATACAAATAGTTGCAAAGCTTTTATTTACTATAACTGAACAAAATGCTGTGCAAATACTGTTTATTTACAATAAAGACGATGAAAACAACTTGATTCTGTATGAAAAAGATGTGAATTTTCTGTAAAAATATGCCGACAGAGTAAGTGTAGAAGCTATAATCAAACGACTTGTTCAAGTCCCAGAGCAGATTGTCGCTACTACGATAAGGCCTACACCTTATTCTAGTCAATCTGCTTTGCATACATTGCATACATCGTCAATGTCACATGCTTTAGTGACTAATATTCCCTCAAATCTGCATGGTCCGCGCAGTATTTGTGAACATGCCGCGCTGTCATTTCGTAAAATACATGTTACCTTGTATGAGATTTTTAGAACACCGCGCACAAAAAATATACGATGTACACTAGAGGTTTCCCCTCAAAGGGAGCGTTAATAGTTACAATTACCTCTCCGACACCCCCCACCCGATATTACCACCTCCGAGCAATTACCCCTCGTCCAGTTATGGATAAGTTAGGACTATGGTTAGGTTAGGGTTAGGGCTAGTTTTAGAGTTAAATGTTGATTTAGAGTTGTAGTTAGGGGTTTTGTTAGGTTTAGCTATAGGCTTGGAGTTTGGGGATAAGATCAGGGGTCTTCAGCATCGGTGGGGGGGGGGAGGGGAATTGGACAGGGTGGTAATGTCCTAGACCCGAAGCTGACACATATCATTATCATCAATAGAACTAGACTTGCCAAAACATGAACAACCAAACGTTTTTGTGATAATTAAAAATGGAGAATGGAGCAAGATATTATTTTTAACTATAGGCTTCTGAAAACACAGTTTCCAATAAAAGTTATTGACTATGGTTATAGGAAATTGACAATAGATGTTGATTGAAATGAAGATCCTAATGATTTTAGGCAATTAAATCCATGTTTCATACATTGATAATTTGTTTTCAAGATAATGATTTGGATTAAAAAAGCCATTGATACCTATATTTGGCTACAATGCAAAACCAAGCTTGAATATAGGCAAAAGATAGCGGGAGCTCAGATTTAGGGATTACATCAAAGAGATATCACCTCAAGACCTGTTCATAGAGGCAAGAATTTCACTTCAACCCCACCAGAAGTTGATAATTCAAAGGAAGAGAAACGCAGGAGTTATGCACAATGTGTAACAGAAAAGACTGAGAACAGAGCGGACATTATGTATTATATCTGCCATGATCGTGTATTTTATATAACATCACGTAACTGCTTCCATAAGCTCCATTCATTGAAGAGAAAGGACATAAATGTGTTCTCGATACTGATATTTTCAATTTCTAATGTACCAGAGCAACTAACACACGTTAGATCACTTTTAGGATAAACATATTGACATAACTCACAACATAACCTATTTTCGATAATTTTCCTTTGAGGACCGTAGGGACACATATGTCCCATGCTGTATCTCAAAAACTATTTAAGATAGCGGAAAACCGTTAACATTTTTGAAATCTACGTGTCATTTTACTACTAAATGTGTGCACAGATATTTGGAATTATGCCTGTAATCCTTGTGGTCCTGAAAGGGTTAACCAATTTTAACAGTGGATTTTGATCCATTATTGATGAAAACTGCCCTAGATTGTATTTTAATGACAGGAGTAATATTAGTGAACTTATTTAGAGTTGTGTATGAAACATATTTTTATTTTCCTACTGACTGTGCTATTTTTTTAAATACAGCATAGTATAATTTTTTTAATGCCATAGCATTAAACACAAGCTATCATATACAATAAACTGCATGGCCTAGTACATTGTTACATTTAATTTATCCAGTTAATCTATGTTGTACAATAAGCTTAAAAGACATAGCTGATCTTAGGTTGAGGGTTGAAGCTCATGAAAGGGGGAGAATAAAGAAATATAATAAAATAAACTGTTTTTGACAAACTTTTAAATCCAATTTTTATTAGTTTTCAGATGAGCCTATATGTTAGCCCATGTTAGCCCCAGTTCAACATTAACTATAGAATTATAAAATGTTATTTAAACTATTTAGGCCGAGGTCATATTTTTTTTCAGCATTTTTATTTGGTGACCCTCACATTGTCACTTTGGACCAAAGGCCTTATATATTTAATGGGCTTGGAGAATACAAAATACTTCAAATTAAAGACAATGAAAAATATCTCTTCATGATGCAGGTTGGTAAAATCTTATATGAAAAAAATGTGTTTATTCAAAGAATAATTAAACGTATAGTATTATTTTAGATTTTTTTTTCTATTAATAAAATCTATTGGTGCAACTGTTGAGTGAACAATATTTAGACTAAATATTTTCAAGAATCAATGAGAATATACAACATTTAATCTTTTATTTACAAGGCTGTACACAGAGAGAAATTTTACTTTTCATATATGCATACTATATCCTTAGTATTACTTAACTATTACTTTAAAACTAAACATTCTGATTCTGTTCAAAAATTGGAGTCATGTATATTCATTGTTTCTGTTTAATTATTATTTTTAACAGATTACTGAAATAAGGTTTATTTTTCTATAACATTTCAATTTATTAAAATATTAGATTATTAGAGGAAATGTATGCAATATACATTTGGTTAAGACTTTTTAAACATTTATGTTTTGGGCTATGTTTAAATTGATTACTTACTTTACTTTATGCAATGAAACAGTTGCTAACAGTTGCTGGTACATCTCATTAGTAGACTCTGTTTAGGGAAGCTCTCTCAATTCCCCTTTTCAAACCTGATGGTCCAAATGGTAGGTGAGGTAGAGTTTACCTGCTTTTGCATGGTCAGCCCTATGCCCAGTCACCTTTACTTTCTTAAATGTGAATCAGGTACCCATCAGGCACGTTCTGAAGCGAAACTGGATTTGAACTTGAGAATTTTGGGTTAGCAGTCTAATGCTCTACCACTAGGCCGCACCATCCCATCAGCTCATTTCACAGTCCTAGTATATCTACCACACACGTGGTTGAAATATAGACAAATACATAATTTATATAGAAGATATATACCATTGTCCACTTTCCATGCCCAGAAATTTTAAGTGTCTCACTAAAGTTCCAACTGCTCCCACTGAAACTAAATCTGAAAGAACCCTGTCTCTTTCTATCTGGGCCATATAGAAACACTGCCATAGCCTTTAAATTGTAGATTCTTATCTAGCTTCGGATGGACAAGGCTTTGGCATTCCATATAAAAAATAAATAGTTAAAGGCACATAAGCCTAATATATATAGCTTTTTATGTCATTGTCTGCTTACTTTCTTTGTTGATCAAGCCAGCCAGTTATATGAATATGTTTATCATATTTATTGTCTTCTCCATTTAGCTGTATAGCCAGGTCCTGGTTGTCATTTAATCTGATTACCTCTGTTTTACTTCTAGTGATTTTAAGCCTAATTTAGAGGCTTTTTTATATATTATTATTACGGAATATTATATATATATATATATATATTATATAATTTATATATTGGCTAGATTTATATCTTAGGGTCGCACCTGCATTGCCAGAAATGCCAACGGAACAGATACTAAAGCCACTGTATGGTGTGCTTTTGCTATTTATGTACAGGATAATACTACTGTAAGGATTGAAATCAGTCCATCTAAAAAAGGTAATGTTGATTTGAATAGAGCTAACACATTACTTATATAATTAGTATAATATTGAAATAGTTTTTGATTTTTAGTAAGTATAATGTTTTTTTTTGTTATCAACTTGTGTCATTTTGTCTAATATTTATTATTGCTAATTACACTTTTAATATAAGAGATGGTGCATACATTTTAGCGAGTAAAATAACCAGGTTTTTTTTTACTTTTTATTGTCAGTCATGATCATTTACGCAAACAATCAAGATTATACAAACAAGTTTCAAGATGCTCCTAATTTCACTGCATTTGAAAAACAAACTTTATTAAGAAGAGTAAATGATTCTTTGGAAATTAGTTTTCCAAATAGTAAGGAATATTTTTATTACTCATTTCAATAATAACATTTATTATCAGTAGAGTATATGAATGACTAAATGAGGATGACTGGTTATGTTTTAGAATAATTGTGGGCATGTGTATACATATTTTCATTTATTATTATATATTATATATATATACAATATTAGTCTATGGATAAGTCTATGCCCTGGATTCAGTTTAGTGAATGACTATAGTAACCCTTTTTATCTACAGCTTATCACACTCTTTAAAACTATGCACTATATAGCTCACATGATAGATCCCCCCCCCCCCCCTGATGTAATGTTTTTTTTGTGTAATTTAACATCAATTTAAATTGTAGTACAAAAATGAACACTTTAAAAATATTACACAATGGTGATTAAGTCGAGTTTTTTACTATATGCTTGTTTTCCACAAATATACATACAGAGGCAAAGAGCTTCATATATTAGGCAAGCCATCTGGGCCAGGCTATGCACTGGCCTCTGTAAAGGACATTGACCATGTTTGAGCAGCATATACCTGGCATTACTCGGGTTTAGGAAATATACAAGTTTTCCAATTAAAAATCTATATGCAAATATGGACGTTTAAAATTATGTAACTCTAAATTTAACCCTTACCACAGCTAAATAGAACCCAACCCAAACACAAACAGAAATGCAAACGCAAGCACAAATGCAAACCTAAACCCAAACCCAAACAATAAATAATAAGCGTTTAATGTTTTGATATTTGGATTTATTTTATAACAATTGTCTTGTTTATACCTACTTATTTTCATAACTTAAAAACTTATATATCCAGCATCTGCATTATTATGTTATTCTTATTAGCCATTAGGTTCTTATACAATTTTAATATTACAATAATAAGTTCAGCGGCAATGTTAGTGTCCATATCATCCATTATCAATGACGTCATTTTTTTGTGTATCCTTTTTTTGACTTCATAAGTTTTGTTTCTTCTGATTTGAAGTGAGTTTTGAGTTTTTTCTATGTGTATGTCTTCCACAAACATGCATGCAGAGACACAGAGTCAATTTCATCTCTATAGATTATATATATATATATATATATATATATATATATATATATATATATATATATATATATATATATATATATATATATATATATATATATATATATATATATATATATATATATATATATATATATATATATAATAAAATGTACACTTTTCTAGAGCAAGACTGTTATATGTATTTTCTCTAGGCATTGGAATCACAGTAAGTTTAACTTATGAACTGCTTGAATTTTCTGTAACATTGGATAAGAAGTATCAGAACAAGACGAGTGGTCTTTTAGGCAATTTTAACAATATATCCACTGATGATTTCATTTTTCCAAATGGAACAAGTTTTCCAGATTCTTCAAAAGAAAGGGAAATATACAGCTATGTTGAAACTTGTGAGTCATTATGGATATTCTAAATTTATTCACTTGAATTATATCGTAGTAGCTATTAACGTTATAGTTTTTACTTTTTAAATAATTTACATGTAGTAACGTGAAATCTGTCAAAGATTCAAATTTGATGGCAACAGTTATTAACATGATATTTTTAGTTCCAGATTTATAATATAAATGAAATATTATATAGCCTAGTCTGCCAAAGACAGTTGCAAATGTATCACATTAATATATTTTTGACACTTTCACAAATTTCACAATTATTCAGTTTTTTTATTTAAAATCAATGCAGGGTCTATAACACAGGAGGAAAGTCTGTTTCAGTATATTTTGGGACAAAATACAAGTACTTTTTCAAATAACAGCTTTGATCCATTAATGATGGATGAACAAAGTAATGACACAAAGTCACAGGCTTTGCAAGTTTGCAAGGACATCAAAAATATACCATGTATTTATGACTTCATTATTACAAGAAATAAAAACATAGCTTCTGGTACATTAAATTCTGATGCTAAATTCAAATCAGAATCAAAGAGTACAGGTAAATATAGTCTTTTTGACCGTTTTATTTATATATATATATATATATATATAAATATATATATATATATATATATATATATATATATATATATATATATATATATATATATATATATATATATATATAATTATATTATTCCATATTATACCTGATTTTTAAACAATTTTTCTGAGTTAGTCAACAAATTGACTCATAACAAATATTAACACATGCTATTGTTTTTAATTTTTTAGCGCAATTTCCATTCTGGAGAATTGCGTTTATTAACTCGTCATTTCTGGGAATGGATGGATGAATGAATGAATGAATGTATGGATGAATGTGTGTTTGGGCTTTAAGTCGTATCTCCTCCTCAACGAAGCAATATCGATGACTAGTTCCAAAAGCAATTATGTTAAGCAAGTTACGAGAATGAGCATAGGCCATAAAAATTCCGGGTTTCTTTCATGTATTTCCCGGAAAAGCCAAAAAACCTCAAAAAAATTCAGTTTTTGGCCCATATCTCGGCAACCAGACCACTTAACGACTTGAAACATGTACCAATTGATTCCTGCCATAATTTAGAACAATATTGCCGAAGAAAGTTTTCAAAAATATCCTTTCGTTTGGTCACAAAAAATTGTTTGAATTAATTAAAATTTGGACCGAATTAGTAGGCATTTTTATCCAACCACACCACACGCGTCATCACGTTCAATAGCTGCGCCATCACGTTCAATGGCTGCGACATCACGTTCGGTAGCTAGGCGCGCAATGGTTTTTAGACATGTAACTCTATTGTAAATAAAACATGTATTTTAACCAATGGTTTTACTAACCCTGCTATTGATTTACGCTACGACAGAGCTATTTTTAGATAAAATAAGGAAATTGCGCTAAAATTGTCACTAGACTTTTTGATTACCTTGTTTATTTTAATAATAGCTTCACTCAATTTTTTTTTAAAATGGTTTTGTTGATAAAATAGCTAATAATTGACTATTTGAGAAATTTTTTAATTTGTTGAATAGACACCCAAAAAATGAAAAAAAAAGTGCCATTAATATTTGCCTCTTACTGCTTTATAAATTTTAAGGAATAAATATTTCTAAGGCTAAAACTTGTAAAATTATTCAAAATATAAATGTTATAATATTAATAGCATGCATGTACTTTTTAAAAGCATAAATTAGTTTCTGTGACATAGGCCTACATATTTTTTTAAAAGCTTGATAGTTTGTATAGATTGTTACATTTTTTTCTAATTCTTTACCTTTATTTGGCTCCCCAGCTAATATAGCACCTAGTACATACCTTTCTAACTCAAAAATAAATACAAAAATAAATGAGACCATCAGTTTCAATGTGACAGGTGTTGACCCAGATGGAGTAATTAATGGCTGTGAAGTATTATCTAATAATAAATTTCTCCTTCAAAATATTCAAAATGGCTACAGTGTTTCGATTGCTGTTTCCAATAACGAACCCATAAATATAGCGTGAGTATTTCTAACAAATTTTGTTTAAAAATATTTGAATTATTGCATTATAAACTTGGTTTCAATTATAAGATAAAACAGACTTGTGTACACAATCTTAACCACTAAGTCCTATTTTCAAATATTCTCTATCATATATCATTTACAAAATAAAATTACTTGTAACATTTTTATAATAAGACTTTTATGTATTTTGGTAAGAACAGAGTATCTACTATTGATAATAGAGGCCTACATTCAGAACCAGCTTCAATTACTACTACTGTCTGCTTAGGTTGTAGTGAGCATGGAGTATGTAATTATGAAATAACAAGAAATACTTCCAATCCATACTATTATTATTCAACTTGTGACTGTGACATTGGATATACAGGTATACGTAATGTTTATGATTCTAGTACATTCTAATATCAGCATAAATTCTACTGTTTTTTATCAATCTATATATTTCTTTTAAAATAATCTGATAAATCTATAAGCTTCCCTAAAACTCTACTAAACTTTTAGTAAAATATTACCTCTTATGAATGAAAGAATGTCCTTGAGTTCATCCACTTTTGATTGGTACCTGACTAATGAGAGGGAAAAAAAGTCTACTGGAAACAAAATCAACCATGCAATCCCTTTTTGTGTGGCGATTACTGGAAGAGAGAACTCTACTTTATCTTCCTTATTACCCACCCTGTCTGGAAGATATTTTGGAAATTTTTAAAGAAATAATTTAAACGTTTATAATGAGCTTAGGTTTTAAAAATTGAAAATAGTACTATTAAAATGATCAGCCCTGTGAATTTAGCAATTGATTGTTACCCACTGAAGTTGGATAGTCTCAGGGTCAACTGTGACTGAACTTCAGACTTTTGGGATCAGCAGTTGTGCAGTCCACCACCTGACCACACCATCATATCTGACCACACCATCCCACCTGACCACACCATCCCACCTGACCACACCATCCCACCTGACCTCACCATCCCACCATCCCACCTGACCTTACCATCCCACCATACCACACCATCCCACCTGACCTCACCATCCCACCTGACCACACCATCCCACCTGACCACACCATCCCACCTGACCACACCATCCCACCTGACCACACCATCCCACCTGACCTCACCATCCCACCTGACCTCACCATCCCACCTGACCACACCATCCCACCTGACCACACCATCCCACCTGACCACACCATCCCACCTGACCTCACCATCCCACCTGACCACACCATCCCACCTGACCACACCATCCCACCTGACCACACCATCCCACCTGACCTCACCATCCCACCTGACCACACCATCCCACCTGACCTCACCATCCCACCTGACCACACCATCCCACCTGACCACACCATCCCACCTGACCACACCATCCCACCTGACCACACCATCCCACCTGACCACACCATCCCACCATCCCACCTGACCACACCATCCCACCTGACCACACCATCCCACCTGACCACACCATCCCACCTGACCACACCATCCCGCCTGACCACACCATCCCACCTGACCACACCATCCCACCTGACCTCACCATCCCACCTGACCACACCATCCCACCTGACCACACCATCCCACCTGACCTCACCATCCCACCTGACCACACCATCCCACCTGACCTCACCATCCCACCTGACCACACCATCCCACCTGACCACACCATCCCACCTGACCACACCATCCCACCTGACCACACCATCCCACCTGACCACACCATCCCACCTGACCACACCATCCCGCCTGACCACACCATCCCACCTGACCACACCATCCCACCTGACCACACCATCCCACCTGACCACACCATCCCACCTGACCACACCATCCCACCTGACCACACCATCCCACCTGACCACACCATCCCACCATCCCACCTGACCACACCATCCCACCTGACCACCTGACCACTCCATCCCACCATCCCACCTGACCTCACCATCCCACCTGACCACACCATCCCACCTGACCATACCATCCCACCTGACCACACCATCCCACCATCCAACCTGACCACACCATCCCACCTGACCACACTATCCCACCATCCCACCTGACCACACCATCCCACCTGACCACACCATCCCACCTGACCACACCATCCCACCATCCCACCTGACCACACCATCCCACCTGACCACACCATCCCACCTGACCACACCATCCCACCTGACCACACCATCCCGCCTGACCACACCATCCCACCTGACCACACCATCCCACCTGACCTCACCATCCCACCTGACCACACCATCCCACCTGACCACACCATCCCACCTGACCTCACCATCCCACCTGACCACACCATCCCACCTGACCTCACCATCCCACCTGACCACACCATCCCACCTGACCACACCATCCCACCTGACCACACCATCCCACCTGACCACACCATCCCACCTGACCACACCATCCCACCTGACCACACCATCCCACCTGACCACACCATCCCACCTGACCACACCATCCCACCTGACCACACCATCCCACCTGACCACACCATCCCACCTGACCACACCATCCCATCTGACCTAAACTTCATCTCCCATTTCCAAACCAGGTGTGGGGATACACCTGGGAAAAAGTAAACACCTGGCAGAAACCCACTGGTCTAGATGTTGGCAACATTCAATCAGAAAATGGTCTACCTTATGTTATATTCTGCCTCACATAAGATCATAGCTTGAGTTGGTTAGGTCTGTAAAGCTAAGAGATATGGCTTCATTTTGCTTTGAGAGACAGAAGAATTCGGTTGCATTTCAGAGTATTTAATAAAGTAACACTGGGTTTCTATAAATTGTGGTCCATCTCTCAACCATGACCTGTTCATTCCAAATGAATGTTAAGCAAAACATTTAGTGCTAAATTTGGTTGCTGAAGTTGCTAAACAGAAACCAAAGGTGGTAATCCAATTTTCAATGGGGCTCCTCTCATCTTTGATTTTGGAGATTTCTCTTCCAAATGAGATGTTTCCAATTATTGAGCCTCATCGGCTCAGTGGTTCAAACTTGGGACTATTGGTTAGCAGCCATGAACTTCCCTCCCAATAAGTCTTTATATAATTATAGTATTATTTTAATTTAAAACAAGGTGAAAACTGTGAAACTGACAAAGATGGATGTACTGGAAATCCTTGCTATCCTGGTAATTGTATTGACATACTGGCATCTGTGGAACAAATTACAGGCAAACAATATACATGTAAAACTTGTCCTGATGGGTTTGAGCTGTTTGAATCTAACACAACATTGTCATGTAAAGGTATTCAAACAATGTGTTATATAGTAAAAGACATAAAATGAATTGATATTAACATACATAAAAGTTGTATTATTTTTTACTTCAAAAGACTAACTTGAAATGTTATAGCAATCATTATTATTTTGTTATGATAACTGTAAGAAATAAACTCACATATCCTTATTACTCTAAATTTTGATTTACTTTAAGATATTGATGAATGCAAGGCAAATAAATGTGGTGATAATGGACAATGTGTAAATACCTATGGAAGCTTTTTCTGCAACTGCAATAGAGGTTTCAGGTTATTTAATAAAACCATTTGTATAGGTAAATACAACATTTAATTACAATCTTTTTAAATGAACCTATCAGAAATGCATCTTTTTCTTTTAAATGTAATCAGTTGGTATACATAGCTCCAGCGGGTACCTGACTCACATTAAGGAAAATAGGGTGGCTGACCATATTATCCCCTTGTATGGCAAAGTCAGTGAAATAGATAAACTCTACTTTATCTACCTGATTTGTCTTGGGCGTAAATGGGAAAAGAAAATAATATCATTTTATATTGAATAATTTTAAAAATATAGATATATTAAATAACTTTAACAATATGTAAATGAAGTATTTTTAAAACTTCTTTTAAAGATATAAATGAATGCACAGAAAAATTAAATAACTGTGATCAACTTTGCATAAACACTAATGGAAACTACACTTGTTCATGCTTTCCTGGCTTCATTTTTAAGGCTAATAATAATTTGTGTGAAAAAGTGGAAACCGGTAAGTGATTTCCTATTTCTTTTTCAAATTATTATCAAACTGACATTGCTGGATTGTTTAAGTCTGCATTTGTTAATAATACATTCCTATATATTTATATAAAGTTAAGATATATTTAGCTTATACTTTCTAATACGCAGATCCCTGTGAAATAAAAAGTAATAAATGTGAATACAGCTGTCGCAGTGGAAGTAATGGATCAGAATGTTTTTGCAAAAATGGTTTTCAGTTGAATGAAAATGGCTATTCTTGTGAAGGTGATGCTTTGTCATTATACTATGCACTCATGTATTACACTTACATACTAATTTATTAATATGTAATAACTATTTTAGGGAATCAAAAGCAATTATTTTAATAAAAATACAATAAAAAGGAATAGTAATTATTGATTCTGTTTAAATTCAGTAATGCAGACTATAGCTAAAATATTTTTATATTTCAGATATTGATGAGTGTAAAAGCAGACTTTGCCCTCAAAACTGTTTAAACACTATTGGTGGCTACAAGTGTTCTTGTTTTGTTGGCTACAAGATGAGCAAAAATGATGAGAGATCTTGTGAAGGTAAGTGGAGAATATATTTTGGTACTCATTGTATTATCCAATCTCAGTTTAATATGTATAGGTTCTGGCTATTTTAGCAGTACAATTTTTCAAATCAAAGCCTAACAATATGCAAAAAATTAAATGGGATTTGTCTTTTGTCATGATAAGCTACATTCAGGAAAGGAGTAAGGAAGATGAATTGCTTAATAGCATATTTTTTTTTAATTTTATAAAAATAAAACAGATGGAAAACATGTTAGCTTGTGTAAGGATTAAGGTTATATGTGTAAAAATAGTTAAATAAAACAGTATGAAATTGCTTATGAACATCCCTAAGCTGGTTTATCTAAATCAATGTATTTCACCAATCTAATTATAAGTACTTTTATAGTATACATGCTAAGTTTATTTTAAAACCATTTAACTTTGTTATTCTGTTTTTATTAGCTTGTACTGGAAACTCATATGGCACCAACTGCACAAAACATTGTAACTGTCATGGGAATGCTGTAAGTTGTGACAACATCAGAGGCTGCATCTGTCAAGACAATTGGAAGGGAGAGAACTGTGACACAGATGTAAATGAGTGTGAAGAAACTCCAAACATTTGTCCACCAGACTACTACTGTACTAATACACTGGGATCCTACACATGTGACTGTGCTACAGGATTTGAAGATATAAATGGGACGTGCATTAGTAAGAAATTATATTGTAATGATCTAAAATTTTACAAAGTTTCATTCTAAATTATGAAACTGAAATGCAATATGTGATAGTAAGTTATATAAGCACAAAACCGTTAATAATCATGCTACATCTAAAATAGAGAATTCATAAGCAAACAATTGTTGTTCCTCATATACTTACAAATGCTTTATTGTCTATTGACAGATATTAATGAATGTGATAGTCTTTTTCTGAACACTTGTCCTCAAGAATGTATTGATACCACTGGTTCCTTTGTCTGTGAATGTTATGCAGGATATTCTAAATCTCGAAATGGAAGCTGTTTAGGTATGGAATTATTTTATTTCTTATAAATTGATTATTTCATTGTTTTGTAATCAATTCAAAATAGAGAGGTGGACATGTATGCTGGCTGACTAATACAATTTTTCTCTGTATAATAACTTTTTTGCAAAAAATTTTGAATTAAAACATTATGTCTCCAGTTGCTATTACTAATATCCTAAAAAGCTTGGAAATATGAAATGTACATGTATTTGTACAACATCTTTTAAAAGATTATAATACTATTTTTTGGTGAACTGAATAAACAAGACCCTATAATTTAAATTATGTTTTCAGTTTGGATTATATATGGATTATATAGAAGTAAAATATGATGGCATGCATTATATTTTTTAAAATATAAATATAAATTACTACAACAAACATTAATATTGACAAGGCAATATTCTTAATTCATGATATCATTTATGAATTATAAAAATGTTACATTGTTTAATATTTGATAATCATAAATTGCATTTACTTTCCACATTAGAAATAATTGCTTAATGATCTAATTGTCAATATGTAATTCATATTTTATAGACATTGAAGAATGTAAGACTGGATTATCTGACTGTGAACAAAAATGTGTTAACGTTCAAGGAGGCTACAACTGTGATTGCTATGCTGGATACATACTGAAAGATGACAGGAAATCTTGTGAAAAAGAGGGTAATTTATTCTTACACAAGAAATAATATTTTAAATTCAGGACAATTTGTTTTGATCCTAGATCACAGACTAACCTTCTTATTCAGAAATACCTGCTAACTTTACCCTGAGATACTGACCTTAGACTAATGTACTAACTTAAACCTTATTTGCTGACCTTAGCTATATGCAGTTTTAACTTATTTAAGTTGGTACTTTCTTTATTCTCATATCTTGGTATTATCACACTATTCTAATTTAATCTAAATCCATTATATAAAATAAATTTTAAAAATTATACTTTATGAAAAAATGCTGTTCTAAAAATATACTTTAAATCATTTAACAGTATTACTGACTGACTATTTAAACTTTTATTTAAGTCTGTTTTAACAGCTGATAGGGTTTTAAAATTTGTCCACAGCATACAAGTTAAAAAATACTTAAGTTAAGCTTGATATTTTAAGTGAAGATAACACAATTGATTGTAATGTGCTTGTGTATTTTACATTTTTATAGTGGATCCTTGCATCAATTTTTATCTGAACTGCAGTGTTGGATGTTCGATTATAAATTCAACTGCACAATGTTTTTGTGGTCTTGGTTACAATCTTGGCACTAACGGTTATGATTGTATTGGTATGCTTCATTTAAATTATTCTAATTTAATTTATAAACTACAATTTTAAAAAGTAACTAAAATTACCGTTAAGTTGTTTTTTTTACCATTGTTAATTACAAATTATTTGATACTCCAGATATAGATGAATGCTCATTAGCTGAGAATCCCTGCAACGGAACATGTAGAAACACTCCAGGCTCATATTTTTGTTCATGTCCAATAGGAAAGGAATTACAAAATGATAAAACAACATGTCTTGGTAATGATAACTTGTTTAAATATATAATTTGGTA
Source organism: Physella acuta (assembly GCF_028476545.2). Classification (NCBI taxonomy): domain Eukaryota; kingdom Metazoa; phylum Mollusca; class Gastropoda; family Physidae; genus Physella; species Physella acuta. The sequence goes on along the minus strand of NW_026731670.1, from coordinate 132,204 downwards.
TAATATCACTTTGTATACATGTATCTTTTTGCAACTGGACATAAAAAAATGTCGTATGTTAATTATTTCATAATTGCTCAAGAAAGTCAATAAGATGTGTTTAAAATATATTTGTGATATGTTAGCCCTTAGCATTGTAGGAGTTGAGTATGGTCATAAAATATTTATAACATGATCTAATCTTTGGACTGTTTATCACTCTCTTTTGATTTTTAAAATATAAACCTCTAAAATGTATATTTCTCATTTAAGTTCACAGTAAAAATATATATATTTTTATCCAAACATTTTGTCATATATAAAACAAAATGATTATCTCAAATATTGGCATAACATTTTAAATAGTTAAAGTAATTTTTAAAAATATTTTTATCATTTCATTAGTTTTTAATGAGTGGTATGTCCTGAGTTTCCCAATATATTAATTCCAGTAATTTGTTTTAAACTCTAAGCTATTAGATCAATCAACACCTTATTAAAAATCTTATTTTTGAGTTTTGCTGTAATTTTATTATTGTGTTTTTACTAAAATATTCAAACAAAGAAGTTGATATATTTTTAATACTATCATGATATAAAAAAAGTATAACAGTACATATTTAATAAAAAAAAAGCATTATCTGATACTGCCATACAAATACATTACATGATACTGCTATACAAATTTTAGACCAAAAAAGATTTTGCATAAATTTTCTTGTTTCCTCAACAGTGTGTGATGCCTATCACTGGGGAGAGAACTGTAATACCACATGTGACTGTAGCCCAAAAGGTACAACACTTTGTGATCCAACACTTGGCTGTCAATGTAAAGAAGGCTGGGCTGGTGACAAGTGTCAGTTTGATCTGGATGAGTGCAGTAATGGAACTATTTTGTGCTCAAATTTTTCAACTTGTATCAACACAGTGGGATCATTTATTTGTCCATGCAATAATGGATATATAAAAAACAATAGTTCAAACGGTACATGTGCAGGTACATGTTTTTACTCAAATTCCACAATTTATTTAATATTCCGTAAGTTTACTTCAAAATTATTTGATGCAGATAGCACTTGTTAGTAGTGTCATATAAAATAATTACCAATAATTAGTTTAAAAATATTTCAAAACTGATAATTGTTTAAATTTGTTGTTATAAATATTTTGAACCAAATATATTAAATATGGCCCAACTATAATTAGTTTTTAAAATTTTATTAATTTTAACATAATAAGCAATTAATTTTCAACCCAGATATTGATGAGTGTGCTGGTAGTAGCTCCTCCCCCTGTGATCACATTTGTACAAATACATTTGGCAGTTTCCAATGCTCTTGTCATGAAGGATTCAAATTAAACGACACTAAATGTTTTGGTATGTAAGTTATGGCAAACGCACACATTATGTCATGTATGCTTCATAATGTTAGAAACTTAGTAAAATATTTTTTATAACATTATAAATTAAATTATTTTAAAATAAAAAGTAAATGAAAAATTAATGGTTCAATCAAAATGCTATGCTTCTTGAGATCATAATTTTTTGCTATAGATTTTTTCAGGTTAATTATTTTGTCATGATTTATCTTTTCCCCAGATATAAATGAATGCATTGTACCTAAGTTGAACAAATGTGACCAGAAATGTAGAAACACAGAAGGAAGTTTTGCTTGTGAATGTTTGGATGGCTATGAACTCAATGTTACTACAAGCAATACTTGTTACTGTAAGAATAATTATTAAGCCCCAATTGTGCTCTATAAATTATATTTTTCAAAGGGAGAATGTATAAATATGTTTTTTCACTTTTTGTATTCTATAGCAGAGACTATTTAATAATTTGTATGCAAGAATACAGTACAGAATATTTCAGTGTTGTTAATTACCACGAGCCGACCCGCAGCGTATCATAAGCCGATATTTAGTTGTTTTATTTTTTTACTTTTCAGTAATTCATAATTAGTGAATTCGACAGTACCAATGCTGCCACTGAAAATATTTGCTTTAAAACTCTATCAGATGGTTGTTAAGGACAATACCCCCTCCTTTCCCCCAACCCCTTGAAAGCAAACTCCTCTTAGTTACCTCCCCTAAGTTTAAAATCATTTCAAACTAAATTATCTGCCCCTAATAGCCGTCACTAAACCCGGCTCAACGATTGTAAACATTTAGCATGAACCACAGTTCACCAGACCATGTAGGGGTGGGGGTGGTAGGGAGCACGCTTACAGCTTGGTGTTTTCGATTGTCTCCAAGAAGAGAATTATATATAGATAGTTTACATGGATCTAATAGTAATTATTTATTCACCAGTATCAAATAGTAGTGCCAAATGTGAGACTGGAGTTTGTGATCAGTTTTGCCACCTTGAAAATGGGAGTCCTGTATGTTCTTGCAGAGAGGGATTTCTGCTGAATGCAGATAACAAAACATGCTTAGGTTTGTGTATCCTATATCACCTTTACTCTTAAATGAAAAATTAGTTAAAATTTCTAACAAACCCCCAAGGAAAGTGTTACAATGGTGTCAAAATGTGTAAGTTGTATTTTTTTGTGTGTACCACACAAAGTCTGCTTTTATAAATAAGTAGCCTATAGGCGTGTGCGATAATGTTATATTTTTGTTTATTTTACAATTCAAACTCCTGTGGCTTTAAATCTGATATTGCACCAATTACTACTTCATAAAGTTAACTTCATACTTTTTACTTTTTATAATCATTTAAAATCAATTTTATAATGAATACCTTTTATTATAAAAGCATAGGACCAATATACTCTTAAAAATTTGCTGTTAGCATGAAACCATAGCCTACATTATTTTATCTTCTTACTTTGTAGTTTATTTAAACTAAAACAGTTCAACCACTTCTCATAAATTCTTCTGTATGTTTTGTATTTTTTAAAAAAAAACATCTGTTTAAATATGTAAAATTATATAATAAGGAAGCACAATAAAAAATCCTAATTAAAAATGTTTCTTTTTTTGGCACATTCCTGTTATTATTAGGGGAATTTAAATAATGGGTCAGTTCCTTAATTTTAAGTAGGTCCACCTAGCTTAAATGGGCATCCGACTTATGCCATAGAAAGCACAGAACAATTGCTTTATATGTTGAGATCAAAGAAATGAATTCTACTTCATTTACTATACTGTACATAAAGTTTTATATTTTAGCCTCTATTACATTAATATGTTTTTAAATAAATGCACTCAATCAAAAAAAATTATTAGAGCAATAGGCTATTAAATGCACTGAATTAGTAAAATAAAGCGTATTTGCTATTTAGTAAAAGGTTTGGTCGCTCACGAGATCTTATACATATTTTAGCTACAAAATCTATTACTAAAAAGCAAATATGCTTTATTTTCTTATTTTCATTGCATTTTAAAGCTTGTTACTATAGTTTTCTTTTTATATTTGTTTTATATAAAACTAATATGGAAATAATAATTTTTAATATTTTTAGACATTGATGAATGTGCTGAAAATATATGCATTGAAGGGCATTGTTATAACCTGAATGGTAGTTTCTCATGTTCATGTGATAATGGCACTATGCTGTTAGAAGACAAGCTCACATGTCAAGGTAGGAAATAAATATTTTATATAAATTTATATAAAAACTTATAGAAATAGTAAAAATTGGCTAGTCAACTTTGAAATAGTAACGGATAGATAAGTTTTAACAAATTGACAAATTTTTTTTAATCATGTCTTCAATACTTCTAGTTCAAACTGAATACATTATTTTGTTTAATTTTTAGTTTGTCCATCCGGATTTTATGGCTATGATTGTGCTGCTAACTGTTCCTGTAACACTACCAACACCAAGCCTCAGATCTGTTTTGCTGAGAATGGAACCTGTGATTGTTTACATGGTTGGACTGGCAGTGACTGCAGTACTGATGTTGATGAATGTAATACATCACCGTGCCAAGAAAACTCAATTTGTTATAACTACCCTGGTACATATAAATGCCCTTGCAATAAAGGGTACTTTGAATCATCAAATGGGTGTGAAGGTAAGCTTTTCATTTTGAATTTTATTTTAAGCTTTGAGTTTCTTGCAAAAAAGTAAATATATATTTTTTTAAAATGCTTTCATCTATTGATAAAATATCGATTCTGATTGAAATATATAATTACTTTGCATTTAATATTTATACACCTATAACTATTATAAATGAACTAAATTGAATTAATTACACAAAACTACAAAAACATCTTCCAAAATAATTATTTCTTTTATATTTTCAGCATGTGATAGCACTCATTATGGTAACAATTGTAAAGAAAAATGCCAGTGCATACAGCTCAACACAAACCTATGTAATAGTATAAATGGATCTTGTACATGTGAGCCAGGCTGGACTGGAGTTCATTGTGAGACAGATATTGATGAATGTTTAAACACTAGCTACTGCCCAGATGAACATGACCATTGTTTTAATATAAATGGATCAGCAGAATGTAGATGTGATGAAGGATATGGAAAATTTAACAACTCACTATGTATAGGTAATTTTATAATAATGAAGAAAGATTATTTCACAATTTCAAAACCGAAACTTTAAAAAAGAGTTTTAATACCCTATATCTTTGTTCAACAATGCCAATTTGTTTGTTCTATTAACAATTCTATTAACTGGTTACAACAGATGTGGATGAATGTCTGGATTCATCTAACAGATGCAATGTTTCCACAACAATATGCAACAACATTGAAGGCTCTTATAATTGTGCTTGTAAACCAGGACATATAGATGTCAATGATTCCAGCACTTGTAAAGGTAAACAAAATAACTTCTTTTTTTCTGTTAAAGATTCTGCTCTATACAAAAAACCTAAAGTGCAATTTTATATTGACTATTTTAAATTAAAAATAAATAAAATATTTAAATTCATTTGAATGAACAGTCTAATATGATATTATAAAGCTAATATTAAGATAACTAATTAGTAAAATAATGTAATTATTACATTTTATACATGTGCATATTTCTAAATGGTCAAAACATAATTATTTTTCCTTAACCCTTTATCTACTGAGGTACTTATAAGTACCACTTTAATTAAGTGACTGTGTTATTTTTAATCTAAGTTGATTTTTTTAAATTTATTGATATAATAAATAGTTTTATCTCCCCTGAGTATCCGGTAGTTGGACGGATCGATGTTATTTGAAAATTACCGGTGCGATGTTATTTGAAAATTACCGGTGCGGCGCTATTTTCAATCTCGTCCTGTATCGGTAGTTCACAATTGTGCTGTACAGATCTCACATGTGTTCTTAATTTTGCTTTGTTTTACCTTAATGTTTAACATTTCAAGCCCAAATATTTTTTATTGGCATCTTCAGTAGTCAGGTAAGTGTGTTTAACTTCTATTTATTCAATTTTAGTAACATTTTCTTTGTATTAGATCATTGTATACACAAGGACTTTTGAGTACCATCAGGGCACACCTTCATAATTTTAGGATTTCTTGAAAATAATTTTTTTTAGATGTGGAGTGACATACTAATTATTTTGATAACCAATTATCAAAGTTTACTTAAAAAAACTATATTTATACATTTAGAAGATGTTTTGCATGTTTTACCTAACAAACATAGTAATTAAATTTAGATTTCTTTTAGTAAAAGAATAACAAGAATGAAGATTGTAGTTGTAGGCTAGTTTACTAGGTTTAGTAAAGTTAACTTGTATGACTAAGTCCAGTTCTAGTCTAAAGATTTGTTTTTTATATGTAATGTACGTAGACTAGTAATAGTCCATACTTCAGCATATAATATAGATCTTTTGGTAAATTTTAATCAGCAGATATAAAACAGTAAGCCACTAAGCCCATTCTAAACACATGGAGCTCACTTCTATTTATGAATGTTACACTGAAGGGTAGGCCTGTCATAACATTCTAGCAGGCTACAATCATATACTAGTAGTAGGGTACTACTAGTAATATTTTCAGAATATTTTTTTATGCGACTCATTGAAACTTCTATTGGAAGCTTCCAGCAAAAACAGGCTCATTCCAGTGACTGTTACTACACCAGACAGACCACATACAAGAATGTGTCACTAAGGAATAAGGAAGTAGGACATGTCGGCATCTTTTTCTGTGTTTGGTACATTCAGATGAAAGGTCTAAGTTGTGTTCCCATAGGAAATCTGGTCTAAAACAATACTCAAAATATATCTTGAGTTGTGTTTATGTCTGAAATTTATAAAAATGATTGTTATAATGATTGCCATGTTATTAGTTAATAAATTTTACAATTTATTCATGATTCTGAAAAAATTGTCCTACGTTCCTGACGGTACTTTTAAGTACCAATATCTATTTTGACCATTAAAAATTAATTAAACTAAATTTCCTTCGACTTACTTATGCTTTAAGTGTGCCAAAAGCATTAGAGTAACACATTGGTTAAGACAAAATATCATTCAGAACTTAATTTAGTAAATTAAAGGTTAAATATCTACATTTTTAAATATATTATTCTTTGTCTTAAATAGTGAACTACAGCTCCTATTCACTCAAGGTGGCATTACAGTTTCCAACAGTTTCCAACCCATTAATATTTATAATGACTACAATAGAATCTAAAAAGTTGACAAGGGAAATTGAAGAAAGTGTAAGTTTCTAAAATCCAAATTTCAAACTATATTTTAATTAATTATATACTTTAAAATTTATGATTGATCACTCTAGTCATCCCTTAGTTACACAAATTTCATTCAATCGCCTGTGTTTCCTTCCATTTATGTCATGCTCTATAAAAAGCAAAATATACTATTTTTAATACAAAATTTAATTTACATTTGCATCATATTAGAATAAAATTACCCAATACATTCTAAGTAGTTATTTGAAGCCCAGCACTGAACATAAGAGACTTGTTACAAATCAGTCATCTTTCAGCCAATCACTGTGAGATGAAATCTCTACCAATACTTTGCCACTAACAGAACTCATTGAACATTATAAAAGTGTGCAGCATATCAGATTATGCATTTAATAGTTCCTACAAAAGTAAAATGACAATGATGCAACACGTTTTTCTTCTAATCAGACAGACATTTTACTTAAGTACTGGCATATCCATACAACAAGTATTTGGATGAGCACAACAGAAACAAATACAACCTACCACATAGATCAACTAGACCAGATGTCACATGAATAAACAAGTCAAAACTTCCACAGAGATAAACAAAAGAAGCTTTGGATACAAAAAAAAAATACAAGACTTCTATTTAAAATTAAAAAAACAAGACAAGCCTTCTAATTTAGTAAACAAGACCAGCTTCTTCTATTTAAAAAAATAATATGAGCTTTCCATACAAATAAAATTTCTATTAAAATAAAAGACAAGGTTTATTTTTAAATAAACAAAACAAGACTTAATCTTAAACTTAGCTAAACAAGACTAGACTTAGTCAGCAGAGAATGGATCAGGAAATACAAAACAGATTTGTTCTTCCAACGATACCAAAATGATTCTGGGTGCATTATTAAGTGTTTAAGTGTTTAACTATGTTCAGTAATGTTATAAACAGTCTATTATTTAAGGGATGTTGGATTAACTGGTGAGTTATTTTAACAAAACTTGTTTCAAGCATTTTTCAGTGTCTGACAGCTAGATCATGTCAAATTAAAACATTGCTCATTATTAGTTTCCATTTCAACACACCTTGCATCAATTGTAATTTTGCTATTTTTTTAGCTGACACAGTTTGGAAGAAAACTCTATGGAAATGCAATATTGCCTTTTGTTGTATACAATTTAACGTAAGTAAACATCCATTGTAGTTTACATTAAAAACAATGTGGTGCAAAATATTCAAATTAAACATAATAAAAATACATTTTATAAAATATAACTTTCGTATTTATTTCAATATTTATTGGATCAATATAAGTTAATATAATATTAAGGCATGCAGATTAATAAAATGTAATAGTTTGACATTAAAATACTATACATTTATTATATGTGTATTATGATTAAGAATTTTTACATCATGGTTCCATATTCAGCTGCTGTCTGGTTATTGAAATAGTTGTGAAAAAAAAAAAATCACTTTGTCGGCCTATCATAGCCATCTATAACACTTAACATGAAAAATTGACCAAAAAAGGTTAACTTTTGTTCAATATGTGTTAATGAACAACATCTTATTCAACAAAATTATGTGAAGCATTAAAATTGGAAAGATCATGTTAAAAAATCACCACAATGAAGAACTGAAAATGGTGAAAATTATAACTACAATTATACTTCATTTAAATATTAGATAAATAAGCCAATTTTTTTTTAAATTTCAGGCCAGGATCAATTATTGTCCATACATATCTTCAAGTTGATTTAATGTATTCAAAATCACCTTCTTATTCTGTTTCCTCATTTGCCTTTGAATTAAAGCAAGCAAAAAATTTGACAGTAGGTTCTATAACCACTGTAGTAGAGGATGTTACAGTAAATAATATTTCAGGTAGGTCATATTTGATATATTTGAATAGTATTTTCCACATGTGCCTCACATATAAATAGAACAGGGGTGTAGCGAGGGGGGGGGGGGGCGGGGGGTGCGGACCGCACCGGGTGACACCATTTAGGGGGGTGACACCAAGGCAAAAAATATCAAAATATATAGAGAAAAACTTGAGGGGGTGCAAAGTTTGAGGGGGGGGGGGGTGCAAATCGAAAATTTGAAAGTTTGGGTGACACCATTAAGTGCCGCACCGGGTGACACCCGACCTCGCTACGACACTGAAATATAATACACATATTTCCCATGTCCACTAATTTTTGTAAAACTTAAATTTGTTGTCTTAAATTGTTTTATAAATTTGAAATGTTAGAACAGTTGTTTTGTTCATTTTTTTATTTACAAATTGCACTATTGTTCACCAGTGGGACCTATCTCAAACATCTGTTCTCTTTATGGAATGCTAAAAACATGTCCAGAAAATGAAAAATGCATGGAAGTTTCTGTGCCAGATGAATGTAAAAATGATGAAAAAGGTATTAAAAATTTCTGATTTACATTTAAAAGTTATCTTGTTTTTTTCTATGTAAACATTTTAATCCAATAATTAAAAATGGAGCAAATCTAGGTAATGGAAAATTGTATTAGATAAAAAAAAATTTTATAATTTATTTATTCAATGTGATGTTCTAATTTTAAAGAATACCTTTTGCATATTGATAATTATTAAAACAGATATTAAATTCTTATATTGCCTTCTTCAATAATTTACTGCTAATTGGTGATGTATATAAATTGATCATAACAATTTTTGTTATATTATTTTTTTATTAATAAAATAAGTATGCAAATTTGAATTTCTACCTTGTTTTTAAAACAGAAAACATATACAATTTACCTGAATATTAATGTATTTTCAGAAACTTATGAGATGATAATTGGGCTCTCTGTGGGTCTTGGATTATTTGTGATCTTAGTAATATCTATTGCAATCTTAATTGTGCTATACTTCAAAAGACGTTCAGTACAAAAACACCACTCTAGCTTGCATTCAAATGATCGGTAAATATTTATTTTTTAAAAACTATAGTGCAGAAACATAGAATAATATCAAATTTAATGAAAAATAATAAATTTGGAAAATATTTTCAGTGACAGTATAAGTGAAGCAATGTTCAGGTCTATAGTGATGAGGAGACCACTTGGATACCCATCAATGTACTCACCTGAGTCATACATAGCGCCTGTTGATTACCCAGACAGGAGGGAGGATCAGTACCTACGTACCCTCCACCAGCAAGCTGGGATTTCTAATTCATCAGAATGTTTAGATGAAGAGCCTGGACCTTTAAGGAGTACAGACAGATCAAAGAGCACAGAAGGTTGGTTTCATAAAATTAATATGTTACAATAAAATCACTCTTACTTATTTATTTTAAAACAAACTTACCTAGTTATTTAGTTCTTTTTAAATTGTATTTGTCACAATCTACTCATCGTTGTAAACAAATTCTAGTACACAGGTTCTATCAATGGTGATTCCTGGCTTTAGTCTACGTTTTTATGTTTAGGATTGTTATACAATGGTGTATACATGCAACATTTTATGAGTCTGAGTGGTTGAAGATATGGTCAAGCAATAGATTGTACAAGGTCACACCCAGGAGTCTAGATATCTGTTACTCGTACATGTTTTTTAAGTAGTATCTTTGGCCTACTCAAACTTAAATGCAACCTGAGATAAAAATAATGGAAACTAAAACTTACTGGACAGTCACCAAAAATAGAGATCAACTCTACATTTCCATGTTGGCCATCAAGTTTAAGAAAAGTATGGGCTAATTTTGTGAATAAGAAAAAATATATGAATTTTTAATCAAAACAATTTTTAAAATATTTTTGTTGTGTGTATCCTCTCAGATATAACAGCAGATAAAAATACAGCCAGATTCTCCTGGACACACATGTTTGATCTTTTAAATCAACATAAAGGAGTAAGTAGATATAACATTCCAGTTGTAATTTTTTATGTGTTTAGTTGCTAATGATAATGTATGGTGTAGCCTAGCGGTAAAGAGCTAGACTGCTAACCTGAGAGTCTTGAGTTCGAATCCAGGTTCAAATCAGTGGAAAGTTCCTGAGTCCTCCCAGTTTGCTGAAACATCAATAGACAGGCACGTAATCTAATTGCAGAACCCTTTAAGCAAAATGGATTAGCCAGAACAAAAATAAGTTGGATTACATTAATTGTGAAGAAAATTAATGTTGCTGATATGATATGTTTTATTTTTATCCATAAACTATGTTTTCATGATCTTAGTGATAAATCATATAGAAATTTATAACTTATACAGTGCTAAAAAAATGGTAAGATTTGAATTATAAAATATGTTGGATCTTTTTCACTTGATTAAGTTTAAAGAGTTTAGAGTTTTTAATCTTTGTGTATCTTTTATTTGTTAACTTAAATATTAGCATAGTTTGCTATAAATGAAGAAAATATCATTTGAATTTTATTTCTTTTAGTTTGCTATTAAAAGGCCAACATTTGAAGGTAGTTCAGACCTAAAGGTATGTAAAATAATTTTAATTTTCTGGTATTATTTTGTTTTATCAGTTGTTTTTTCCCCTAAATATTTGTTATTGGAAATGTTGTTTCAAATGTAATTGAAATTGTCCAATATACCTACATTTAAAATTTGTTTATTTACCTTAAAACTGGATAATGTTGAGTAAATTTAGATTTTTTAAGGTGGTAGTTTCTTGCTACGTCAATCAATATAATTTGTTTTTTTATTGATTTTTTTTTCAGCAGGAATCACCTACGTCGATAAAAACTATAGAAAACTAGATTTATATTGAAGTTTGTATGAAGTGTTCACACTTTTGAAAGAATATGTGAATTAAATATAAAAAGTTAAACAGGAAAAAATTTTTTTTAGTGAAAAGTTTATTTGGAAAATATTAAATTAAGAAAAACAAATAATTTTTACATTTTGTGAAAAGCAAAGTCTAAATTAAATAGAACTAAATCTAGTTAATTATTTTCATCATGAAAAATAAATGTTTACATTCATTATAAGCTGTAATAAAGACCTTGATTGGTAATTGATAATTTTAGTTAATAAGCATTAAATCGGAAACCAAAGTACTCTATTCATATGTTTTTAAAATACTAACATTAAATTCCAATGATTGGTCAATAAATTAATCGTAATTAAAACATTTTATCATAGTGATGTGTATCAAATTCATAAAATTGAAAATAAAAGTATGAAAATGAAACTATTACCCAATTTTTTTTTGTAGCCATTTAATGATAAATAGTATATTCATGTTTGATCTTAGACCAAATGTGCATTTAAGTAGAATTATGAATAGAGTCTTGTGAAGCAAAGGAAAATGTGTATATAAGTTTAAGCAATGCAATTGTATATATAAGTAATTTATATTGTTAAAAAATATATATTTTTAAAATTTTGATTAAAATTTAAACATAAGCATTTTATGTGATGTGAAATATCTTTTATTTCTGTTGTGAATTCTTTAAGATTCAAGTGTACATATTGTAAATTATTGCTTGATAATATAAAACTATTTTCTTTTCTTATGTTTACCAAAACTATTTATTAAAAAATCTCAATTGTAAAAAAGAATTATGTAATTTATGTATGCAAATGTTGATAGTGTTCAAAGCTCTTTTTTCTAAATTAATATTTGTTTTTGTAATTTTGTTTTTTATAATGTATTCTGTTACGGGTCATTTTGAATATTTTTAATAACATTACAAGGTTTACTGTGAAGAATGCAAGATGATCTAATATTCTAAAAATGTAATTGAAAATGTAAAGCAAGAATTTGTATTTTGAAATAGAATAAGTTATTACATATTCAGTTACAAGTTAAAACGAAAAAAATATAATTAGCTATAGTAATACACTTTGTATCAGAAATAAAACGTAATCACAACGATTATTGATGAGAAAATGAGGGGTTGCTACCTTGTGATAAAGCTGTTCAATCTCTGTTCATAGAAATCAATAAACTAATTAATACTATAACTGCTGGTGTAGTTATTTCTTTCTATACAATCTATTATTATCAAACTTAAACTAGCAGTCCCGACTTTATATATATATATATATATATATATATATATATATATATATATATATATATATATATATATATATATATATATATATATATATGTATGTATGTATGTAAATATATATATAGGCTATATGTAAAACCTTAAACCTAAGTGTATTACAATAATGAACATTGAACACGAAAACGAACAGAAACATCAGCATATAAAAATATAAACTCTACTTCATCTGCCTCATATGTCTTCTGCTAAAACGGAAAAAGAAAATGATTTTTAAAGAAAAAAATTCCTGTTTGAGGAATGTATCTTCTACTAGTAATTGGTCTACAACTTGTTAAAAATATTTTTGTGACAAAGTAAAGAAAGAACTAAATAGCTAAAAATCAGTGTGTTCGGACAAAGTATCAAGATAATTTATTTCCACTCAACCGAAACCAGTATGAATCCATCAACTTAAATCTAAACAAATTAACTGGAAATGAAATCTATGTGAATTCAAAATTTTACCCGAAACAAAATATGCATGTGGAACTCAATCCAGAACCGCCATTTTAACCGGCTCCTGAAATTAAACCAGAAACGAAATCTCTTGGAAACGAAACTTTACATGGAACTGGATATTTTAATTAACCTAAAACCTTAATCTTAACTTTTTATGGCATTTTAGCATGATCCGGAATTTCAAACTTAAATAAAAAATCAACCGGAAATGATATTTCAACTGAATACAAAATTTCAAAACGGAAATCGAAATTTATCCGGGCACGGAAATTTATCCGGAAACGGTATTTCATCTGGAACGGAAATTTATTTTAAATGAACGAAATTTAACAGTAAACGGAAAGTGAACTGGAAACGGGAATTTAACCGAAGTTAACTGCAATCGGAACTTTATTCAGAACCCGCGTTTTAACCTGCTCCGGAAATATAACTGGAAATAAAACCCTAGTAATAATTTTAACAAACTTAACCCTAACAACCATTGCTACTGAATTACAGTAGCTCAGACAGAACTTGAGGGCCAAAAACTCTTCTAAGCTCTTCTAATTGCATCTTCTGTAAGTGTTTTTATTACATAAATGCAGAATAAACTTTTTAAAATGTTTTTAAGTGATATTATTAAAGCTAAGATAAAAATGGTATAAATAAAATAATTTCAGCTATTATCAAACTTCTACCATATCCCATCACAACTACCACATCCCTTCACAACCACCACCTACCATCACAACTACCATATCCCGTCACAACTTCTACATCCAACCACCACTACCACATCCCATCACAACCACAACCTACCATCACAACTACCATATCCCGTCACAATTACCACAACCCATCGCAACAACTACATCTCATCACAACTACCACAACCTATGCTTACTACCACATCCCATCACAACCACAACCTACCATCACAACTACCATATTCAGTCACAATTACCACATCCCATCATAACTACCACATCCCATTGCAACTTCTACATCCCACCACAACTACCACAACAACATCCCATCATAACTACAACATCCCATCACAACATCCCATCACACTTCTACACCCCATCACAACTTCTACATCCAACCACCACTACAACATCCCATCACAACTACCACATCCCATCACAACATCCCATCACAACTACCACATCCCATCATAACTACCACATCCCATCACAACAACTACATCCCATCACAACTTCTACACCCCATCACAACAACCACATCCCATCACAACTACCACGTCCCATTAATATCCCATCATGTCATCCCAAATTAAGTTGACATTTCGTAATCTGTACTTTATGACCGAGATAATGCTTCATAAATAAGCATCGACGCATGGCGTGAGAACCGGAGTCATCAAAATGTGGGGCTAAGTTTTAACATAAAACATCACATGAACTAATGTGGGGACACAGGATATGGACTAATACAGCGTTGTGCCCTTGTCTACGCACTTCCAGAGGCGTAGCGGGGAGGGGGCGGGGGGGGGGGGGGTGCGGACCGCACCGGGTGACACCATTTAGGGGGCTGACACCAAGGCAAAATATAGCAAAATATATAGAGAAAAATGATAATTCCACTTAATTAAGTGATTAATTCGAGTGTTAAATAGTCTTTTAAGTTTTAAGAGGTGCAAATGGAAAGTTTGAGGGGGGTGGGGGGGGGAGGTAAGAGTGCAAATCGAAAAATGAAAGTTTGTCCCCGGGAAGGGTCGCTACGCCTCTGGGGGGGGGGGGGGGGGGGGTGACACCATTAAGTGCCACACAGGGTGATACCCGACCTCGCTACGCCACTGCGCACTTCCTGTTTCTTGCCCTTATCTTCAAATGTGTTGATACGAATTGAATGTATTATTTTGCGTAATAAATTATTGCTTCTTTCAAGGAACCGTAACACTTCCTAGAAGGAAAGCAGTATAATTCATACCGAAAAAAGGCCCTACGTTGTCCCTTGCCCGCACCTCCCCCCTTCCTGAAAGTTTTAAGCGTCTCTGAAAGAAACTTTGCGTTGAACAAGTTTGTATTTATTTAAAGCATATATATATATATATATATATATATATATATATATATATATATATATATATATATATATATATATATATATATATATATATATATATATATATATATATATATATATAAAAATACATGTGTGCTTATGTGTGTGTAATACAGAGGCGTAGCGAGGGGGGGGGCGGGGGGTACAATTGGCTTGGAACAAAATTTTTACCAGTAACCGCTACCCACACTCCCCGTAAAAGTTAGTCCGTCCCACTCTCCAAAAATATCAAGTACCCCCCACCCCCGGAGAAAAAAGAGATTAAAAAAGTCTGAAAGAAACACTGTTTCAGATCGACCATATATACTAGCTAAAACGATTCTGGTAACGAATGTATTAAAAACTTTTTTAAAATAGCTTTTTACAAGTCGATTATTTGTTAGTAGTGTCAGTGGCGTAGCCAGGATCGTCTCAAGGGTGGGGGGGGGGGGGTCCAATTTTTACCCGGGGACAAACTTTCAATTTGCACCCCCCCCCCCCCCTAAAACTTTCGATTTGCACCCCCCTCACTTTTTCTATATACCGAGGGGTCTATGAGGGGGGGTTATGACCCCCCCCCCCCCTAACCCCCCCCCCCATGCCTACGCCACTGAGTAGTGTTTTTATTCGCATAATAACATTGTAACATGTCTATAATTGATATCTTCCTGGGGGTCGGCGTGGTCGAGTCGGTAAAGCTCATGGTTGCTAAACCGAAAAATCTCGTGTTCGAACCCTCGGGCAGATGAGGCTCGTTAGCTGGGGACAGCCACTCTTCTAGGAGAGACAACTCCAAAATTAAACAACTGCTGCCTTGTAGTTTGTTCTTGGTTGGACAAAGGCTATGGAAGCAAATCCAAAAAGAAAAGCAGGCTGAAATCGGAGTCAATGGCCTCAATGGCGCATAACCAGTTGACACGTAACGCTTAATTGTGTTGGAGGCGTGGTCGAGTCGGCAAAAAGCTCATGGTTGATAAATTCGAACAAAGTCTCGAGTTCAAACCCACTGGCAGATAAATCTCGATCCCCTTCAACACTAATAATTAAGAACGAAGAAGAAGAAAAAAAAGATATCTTCCTGGTCTCTGACATACGGTCAGGTTACGCTTGGCTAAATACTTGTAATGAATGTACTTTTTTTATGCTCGTAATATATCTGTTAAACAGGTCATAGTTTTAATTCTCGTAATGTATCTGTTACAAAGGTCATAATTTTAATGCTCGTAATGTATCTGTTAAACAGGTCATAATTTTAATTATCGTAATGTATCTGTTAAAAAGGTCATAATTTTAATTCTCGTAATGTATCTGTTAAAAAGGTCATAATTTTAATGGTCGTAATGTATATGTTAAAATGTCATAATTTTAATGCTCGTAATGGATCTGTTAAAAATGTCATAATTTTAATGCTCGTAATGTATCTGTTAAAAAGGTCATGATTGTATTATTTTTATATTTGTTATATAAAAAGTAACATGTAACGAATACTTATTCGACCAGAGATCCATTGGTTTGATGAAGTAGAGTTAATAAAGGAAAGGTGCGTGATCAGCACTTTGCCCAGCCGCCTTTACTTTGGTAATCGAGACTTTCGGGGTTGCAGACTTTCGCTCTACCGGCCACGCCGTCCGGTATATTTGTTATATAGCAAATGTTATTCTCTCAACTCAAAGCAAAGTCTTAAAGGGCTCGTTTAAAACAAGGGAAAGAACTACCATTTATTTTACTCTACATCAGGGGTTCCCAACCCCGTGCCCGCGGGCGCCACGGCGCCCGCTTAAAGATTTGTATGTGCCCGCCTCTCACTATTCGACAGAGACAGAATTTTTTTTCATAAACATAATTGAAAGGTTGAAGGGGATGGAAATCGAAAGTTTGAAGGGGGGGGGGGGTGCAAACCGAAAGTTTGAGGGGGGTGCAAATCGAAAGTTTGAGGGGGGGGGGGTTGCAAATCGAAAGTTTTGTCCCCGAGTGACGCAAAGTGTCGTTACGCCTCTGGAAGGAGTTTGCCGATTTAAAATAGGTGGTGCCCGCCACCCTACCGATATTTTAGAATGTGCTCTAGAGTAAAAAAAAGGTTGGGAACCCCTGCTCTACATAGTTTATTCTTCTAAAATGTAATATTGAAGGGGATTTCCCGCGTGACAATTAAGTATTAAGTGTCAACATGTTTATCTTTCTGGATTTGCATCCATAGCCTTCCTCTATCCAAGAACAAAATACAAGGCAGCAGTTGTTTGATTTTGAAGTTTTGGCTTCTAGATGGGTTGGACTCCCCATCAGTGTTTCGTTTAGACTTTTTTCTCCGGGGGGGGGGGGGGGACTAAATTATTTTCCTGGGGTGGGACATTGGCAAAAGTATATATTTTTTAAAAAAAATAATATTTGCTGGGAATCGGTAGACACTTTTTTTGGGCGAGGGGGGAGGGGTCTTCCCCAAAGAGATGCCTGAAAGAAACTCTGCCCCCCATCCATTGAGCCTCATCTGCCCAAGGGTTTGAACTCGAGATTTTTTTGGCTTAGCAGCAAAGAGCATCACCGGCCCGACAACCAGTGTTTCTTCCAGTTCCAGACTTTTTTTTTCTGTGTGGGGGGGGGGGGGGGGGGGCGACACTGTTAAAAGTATATATTTTCTAAATAAATTCCATTTCGTTCCGGGAGCCGATCCACCCGAAGAGATGCCTGGAAAAAACACTGCCGACAAAGCCGAACCCACACTACATTAACATAATCAAATTAAATTTGATTAAAAATATGTTATTCCCTTCCCCCCTCTGATAATTCAACCGTGTAATAAATTTAACAGGGCGTGTTACATTAACCTCTAGCACACGCGTATTTCTTATATCCTGCGCTTCATATTACTTCTTAAATTATTTCTTATGTCATGTGGCCCATATCTTTTCAGTTGTACGACTTTTTGTTACTGTTACTGTAACACTTATTTCTTATATCATGCGCTTCATATAACTTCTTAAATTATTTCTTATGTCATGTGGCCCACATCTTTTCATTTGTACGACTTTTTGTTCTTACTGTTACACTTATTTCTTATATCATGCGCTTCATATTACTTCATGCATACAATTATTTCTTGTGTCATGTGCCCCACATCACTTCTGTTGTAAGACTTTTTTGTTCTTAATGTTACGCACGGTTGACTGTCGAAAACTATATCACGCATGATTCCATTTTTTTCAAAGATATATTATTTGTATTATGTCTAACCTTTATTACAAGTAAAAACGGATATAAATAAAATAAGTTACATTAATGATAAAACAACTTTTTCTTGCATCCTGTTACAAAGTAGTAAAAATCCTAGTTCCGATTGGCTAGGCTTGAAGTATTCAACGACAAGGTAGGCGGGGGATAACCCAATGTTTTTTAAATGTTGTCTTTATCATGTAAATTACGTGTCTGCGCTGGCATAATATATGCGCACGGCCTGTAGTAGTGTCTGTACTTGATTAAAAATCTCTCAATGGGGTTGGCAGTTGATAATGTATTCATGTTGATTTTTTAAAGGTAAATTAAACATATTTAGTATAAAATAATTTGTTTTTGGTGTAGGCTTAAGTTATATTAGAATCACGCCTATATATTAAAGACTATTTAAGATCTTAGAATAATGTTTAATCAACTTTATTTTCTTAGACATTAGATGCTTGTGACATAAATAGCTTTCCTCGAAATCGCAAAATAATGAAGTTCATAACCATTCTGAGTGTTTCAATGTTTATATATATATATATATATATATATATATATATATATATATATATATATATATATATATATATATATATATATAATTCGTGCTAAATAGTTTACTGTTTAAAAACACTTATGTACCTTAAACATATAATTTTCTTTCTAGAACATAATGGTGAATTGGACCAAAAGAATATTGCAGAACATAGTAATGAAGAGCTAAAGGATTTCCTTGTGAGAGATATAGTAGAAGAATTTAAAGACGATTTTTTCATTCAAACAAAAACAGACATCAGCGACCTCATTGGCGAAGATAATTGGGACATGGACATAGGTGAAACAACTTTAAACGCTACAGGTGATTAAAAAAAACTGCTTTAGCTTTAGAAACTTCTTTTGCTAAAGAGTAGAATATGTTAAACCGCGAACACACATATATACACACACACAAACACACACACAACCACAGTCCACACTCACGCAAGCATACATGTATTTTTAAATAGACTTAGTATTCCTTGTTTTCAGATTTTATGCAGAATGAAAGCATAAGCAATACAAGCACAGAACTCTACGGGAACTTGTCAGTAGTAATACAAGAGGCAACGAGCACCATAGAAGAGAAATCAGGTTTACTAAAAAAAAGCTTTTTTATATTATTTGTATTTAACTCGGTCAAGTATGCTTTGAAAAGGTATTTTTCTTTCAATATTGGAACCCTTTGCGTGCTAATGACACAATAAAAAGTAGTAGCGATTTGAATTACATGTTAAGTTAATTATATAGGGATGAAATATTTTAGGGTAAGACCTATTTTATCCCTGTCCTCATGGCAAAGCTAAACATCTACGTATTATAGGATTACATAATGTGTATTGTGTATTTATCTATATACGTCTATGGGCCTACACACATAAACACACATACACACATATATATATATATATAAGCATATATATAAGCATATATATATATATATATATATATATATATATATATATATATATATATATATAGGCCTATATGCTTATATATTGTAGCAATTTTAAATGAAAATTATTTCACAATTATTCAATAAGATGGTAACTGTTTCTAACAGTTGTAAATGAAAGTATTACGATAGAGAACCAACAACTGCTTGAGAATTTTACAAATCCAACCTATGAAACAAGTGACACCGCTGGAAACAATACAGGTAAGATCATATCAAGTTTTCCTTGCATTTTGTATGTATTCGTTTTGTTACCATATTTACATTATTGTATGCGTCGTTTAAAAAAAAATAGCAGCACCAACTTAAAGACGTACACATGATGAGGTATGTTACTTATATTCACACTTATTTTCACATGATACATAGAATTTCTGTTCTTTTAATGACATTGATACATAAACACTATAGCTGAGATAATTTATTCTAAACTTTAAAGACAACTCAATTCATATCTAGACTAATATCTGACAAGCTAAGATTTTAGGAATACATTTAATACGTGACCTGGGGAATAGCGGATGTGCTAGAATTGTGTTTTTATCGTCACGCGCCAGATACAGTACATGTGGTGTATAACATGTCGTTACGTGCTGTGGCCTGGCCCTAAAACTAATCCAATGTCAGTTAAACAGCTTAAATGACAATACCAAGGTTGTTTAGTCACGAAGCAATACACACGGAAAAAAAAACACACAGAGATAGAAATAAAATGTGGGAGCGTGTGTAGCGTGGACGATCGTCTAATAAAGTATGCAGTATTTTTTTTTTAAAACGTACTTTTTTCGCTATTTTTGTGTGCGTGTGTGTGGATGTGTGTGTTTGCGATCGTGCGTGTGTGTGTGTGTGTGCGTGTATGTGTGCGTGTGTGTGTGTGGCTCCGCAAATCTTGGAATATTAATTTAACCAACTTCCCATTGTCCGATTGAGCTGAAATCTGGCACAGTGGCAGATCTTGGATAACGATTCAACAATATTGACTTTTTAAATCTAATTAGACAATTAGTCATTAAAATTTAATTTAATGATGCTCAATTGGCCATATTTAGTTCTTACGTTCATAAGGGCAGTTAAAGTAAGAGCTTATCTGTCTCTTTTGTCACGACATATAAGAAGAGTGATGCTCTCCACTGTCTGCCTGTCTGCAGTCGCCTTTGCTTTTAATTACCTAAGTCAGGCTTTCATTAGAGTTAAGGGGGGAGGCTCCGTTAAAAAAACTTTTTTAATACTCGTTAGAAAACAGTTATTTCTTTACAGCTTTATTAAGATACAACCGCATATGTATTTCCACTAAAAAAATTTTTTATAAAAATCTTGGTAACTATGACAACGGCGGCCATCTTGAAAAATTAACCCCTTCGTAGGTTTTCCACCATTCACAAAATATTACATTTTAAGTCCAATAAACAATCAATTCATAATCTTCTTCCATATTTTGGGGTAATCAGCTAAAAATTTTAAATGCATATCTTCAAATTAATTTTTTATGAATTTTCAAAATTTGTGTCCGTTCAAAACACTTAACTTTGGGGAATTTTGGGGCATTAAAACTATTCTTAGAATATGTTTCTTTTGTCGTTAGAAAAGCTAAACAGGAAAGTGTAGTAGTATATATTCGACAGAATAAATAGAGAGCGTTTTATTAAAACATCAGATTAGTTAAAGATGTAACTAGTCATTTGTTACTTTAAGTAAACAAATATGTTTTTTTTTCTTCTTGGCAATGTATAAACTAGTAGCCTATATTTGTTTCCACAGCTAAACCACAGCCTTCAAGTAAAACAACTACAGAAACAAACCAGAGGGTAACAGAGATGGACATAGACTTTAACCAATACATCAAAGGTGGGTGGTATTGTAGCAGAGGCGTAGCGATGGCGAGGCGGGGGGGGGGTGCGGGCCGCACCGGGTGACACCATTTAGGGGAATGACACCAAGGAAAAAAAAATGAAAAATATACAGAAGAAAAAATACTTTATTAATTTATTAAAGTTAAATAGTTTTTAAATAAAAACCGACAATTGTTACAAGGGAGTTGGGGTGACACCATGACGTAAACGATCTAACTTTAGAGAATACAATGCCACATCCAATTGTATTATTAACAGACTATAGATAAACATCGTTACTATAAGTCTGCAGTACTTACAGCTTATAAAAATACATGTACGCGTATACACACACGTATATATATATATATATATATATATATATATATATATATATATATATACTTTGTTTCTAGGGAGGGTCGACGAAGTGCCGCACCGGTTACACCCGACTTAGCGACGCCACTGCTACGAAGCCTAGCCTCTAAACATCGATATTAAGGCGATCATGTTTTTAAGACTCTACCCAGTGGATAGAGTTGTTTAAACACCATTGTTGTCATACAGTTTATAGCTGTGTGTAGGGGCCCATATGGTGTCAGTCTGCTTACAACTAACACATAGCTATAATCCTACACAACAAAATGACGAAACTTTATACGAGGACTTTAGCAACGCGTTACCAATAGATAATCTTAGACGTGACGTTTTGTTTTTCTAGAACCGATGTCGGAACTATATTACTTGGCTCTAGTTTTTTTTTTTTTTTTACACGGGTTTGTTTACTTTACAGACTAGACGCCAAATAGCGTTCCTGCGCCGTTGCTGAACTATCCATTTTTCACCCCATCCCTAGTCATATAAAGTTCACGACAGCGAAAAGCGCACCCCCTCCTTAAAAAAATTGAAAGGCTGTGGGCGCTTTTTACCAGTCAATTACCAGTTGTTTAATTTTGTTGCCACACAATTGGTTTAAAACACCGTTAAATAAGTTCCTTCAAGCTGAGTATTATTTTCTTATTTTAGCAATGCAGATCAGAAGGAACTTTCTATTTTTGTTCTCCCCTTATTGCCCCCTCCACCCACGTAGCGAGGGAGAACGCCCCTTAATATGTTAGGCATTGTATCCCTAGTGTATGATAGTTTTAAAATGATTACTGGCGCCATAGTCCGGATGGGGGAGAACTATATAATGCATCTAGTAACAACGTAGCCAGGGCGCCGGAAGTCGCAACTGGTTCAGTTTAAAAGTTGAATCAGATTTTGCACCTGATCCTTTATGCAGAACGCTGAAACCAGCCGACCCTAGGTGGTAAAATAGCCGTCGGTGAACGCAAGGTGCCAATCGCACACTGCCGCTGTGGCGCCGTCCTCCGGTGTTTTATTATTTTATGGCAGAAACCTTCCCTGCAGGGTATTCAACAGATTGAAAGGTGTTATGATGTGTGAGACAAACAGACGGACGAATGGAATGATTGGCGGACAGACAGACAGACAGACAGACAGACAGACAGACAGACAGACAGACAGACAGACAGACAGACAGACAGACAGACAGACAGACAGACAGACAGACAGACAGACAGACAGACAGACAGACAGACAGACAGACAGACAGACAGACAGACAGACAGACAGACAGACAGACAGACAGACAGACAGACAGACAGACAGACAGACAGACAGACAGACAGACAGACAGACAGACAGACAGACAGACAGAATGACAGACAGACAGACAGACAGACAGACAGACAGACAGACAGACAGACAGACAGACAGACAGACAGACAGACAGACAGACAGACAGACAGACAGACAGACAGACAGACAGACAGACAGACAGACAGACAGACAGACAGACAGACAGACAGACAGACAGACAGACAGACAGACAGACAGACAGACAGACAGACAGACAGACAGACAGACAGACAGACAGACAGACAGACAGACAGACAGACAGACAGACAGACAGACAGACAGACAGACAGACAGACAGACAGAAAGACAGACAGACAGACAGACAGACAGACAGACAGCCAAACAGACAGCCTGCCAGACAGCCAGACAGCCAGACAGCCAGACAGACAGACAGACAGCCAGCCAGCCAGACAGACAGACAGACAGACAGACAGACAGACAGACAGACAGACAGACAGACAGACAGACAGACAGACAGACAGACAGACAGACAGACAGACAGACAGACAGACAGACAGACAGACAGACAGACAGACAGACAGACAGACAGACAGACAGACAGACAGACAGACAGACAGACAGACAGACAGACAGACAGACAGCCAAACAGACAGACGGACGGACGGACGGACGGACGGACGGACGGACGGACGGACGGACGGACAGACGGACGGACGGACGGACGGACGGACGGACGGACGAACGGAGGGACACATACACACACATGAATATATACATATATACATGTTTACAAAATAGATACTGAATGATAAAAACGAATAGGCCTATATAATTATTGCAGATAACTCAAAACAAGGAACTCACACAACAAGTAAACCAAGCAACGACCAAAGCTATATAACAGAGTACTTTAAAGGCAATCTCCAATCAACAACCGCATATCCTAGACCAAATAACCATTGGGAAGATAAATTGCAGTTTGTACCTGTTGCTAAAGAGTTAACCACACAGAACCCAAAAGCACGTACCAAGTCCGATAACCATCGAAATATCAAGGGAGGTAAATCAGGATCAAGAAACGTTTATGTCTACGAGACAGACAAAGACGATGATTTGATGGTGGCTAACAAGGAAGAAGATGAATATATTCTTGTGAAGTATAACAGTGGGACTGTACGGGTGAAACGGTCAATTGAGGACTACATTAGTGGTTCAGGTTCAGGATCAGGATCGGGGTCAGGAGCTTTAGCAGGTAAGCAATGAGTATATTACCTAGTGTGGTATTTAATAAAACCGGGTGGGCATTTTGTTCTGTTGGCATTTGCCCAGTGAATAATATTTTTAATTGACAAAATGTAAACAGCGAGATGGTTTATGTTAATCATCATCATCACGATTCCCGTGGAACTTTATGGAGCATAGGGACACATCCAGACCAGAGGCGGAGTGACCCTTCCTTGCGCCCGGGGACAAATTTTCAATTTGGCGCCCCCCTCAACTTTTCGATTGGCACCCCCCCCCCCTCAAACTTTCAATTTGCACCACCCCCCCCCCCCCCACAAACTCCAAAAAATGCATCTAAAATGACATTTTAATTTGTTTTTACCAGAGTTTCTTCCAGGCATTTCTTCGGGGGGCTCTGCCCCCCTCCCCGTAGAAAGTCTACCGTCCCCCGAACGAAATGGAATTTATATAGAAAATATATACATTTAACAGTGTCCTCCCCCCACGAAGAAAGTCTACCCCCCCCCCCCCCGAAAATTTCAAGTCCCCCCTCCGCCCCCCCCCCCTCCCCCGCCGGAGAGAAAAGTCTGGAAGAAACACTGGTTTTTACAACCCATTTTGGCGCCCCCTAAGGTCAGCGCCCGGGGACCTATGTCCCCCCCCCCCTTGCCCCCCCCCCCCCCCATCGCTACGCCTCTGATCCAGACCTTTCCATCGTACTCGGTTCTGAGCAGATCTTCCAAGTTAGGCCCACTACATTCCAGCTGTTTCTACTTCACATACAGCTGGGCTTCTCCATGTTTGTTTTGGCCTACCTACTTTCCTCTTTTCTTGGTGACTTCAATCTACAGCCTGTCTGGTGATTTTACAGGGTGTTTCCAATCCATCCCCATTGCGTTTTTGCATGTCTCATAATGGCATATACATCGCATTTTTAACGTGTTATATCGTTTGAATAATCAGTAAGATTAGTTTTAAAAATAAACCTGGAGTGATCTCCCTTAAACTTTCTCGAATATTCTCATATAACACTACACGGAATGGCAACTCAGGATAAAGACAAGATTTTTAATTCATTTTTAATTACTTAAGCTTTTTAAAATAGAAGAGAATCTCTTAGCAAAAAAAAAATTGCACACCAAATGAACGCCAAACAAAATGTGCATAATAGTGCGGAATATTATTAGTACTTTTGAGAAATCGGAAATAGCGTAAATTCCTACTTCCGGTCAACGGAAATTACTCAGAATTTGAAAGATGGCAGATAATTAGATCTTTTACTTACATGTGGAATTTCATTAATCTATCTGAAACAGTACTTTTGGCTTTTGAAAAATTGAAAGTAGAAAAAGTTCCACTTCCGGGTATCGGAAATCGCCGAAAATTTGATACTGATCTACAAATTTGATATTGTCACAGACTGTATTATTATGTATCTTTATTATATTGTGTTTTGCATGAATGAAGAGTACCTGGCTAGCGGAAGGACTGTCTGAGCGATCGTCATGTGTTTTTCCGTGTTTTGGGTGAGATCGCTCATTGACGTAAGGGGAGAGAAAGTGGTGAATAAAAGAGAGAGCGAAAGGTGAACGGGTGTTGTGTGCTAGGACTTGGGACTGGAACGATGGCAGTGAATGTAAGATGTCTCCATGACTTGGAGTCGTGATTATTATTTGTACCTATATCAGTTGATCTTCAAATATGGATGTACCACGGATTTATCTGTACATAGTGTAAATAAAGTTGTCATTTGAAGTTGCCACTGTTGCTCGTGTTCCTGTATGAAAGCTAACCCACAACAACAAAGAATTCATGTTGTTACATATGGTGTCAGAAGTGGGATATGAACCCACGCCTACAAAAGTAGACTGTATAATATTAATGAACTGTCAATTGATAATTTAATCTTAGCATCCTCTATAGCATGAGTAATCGTTCTCGTGCAGTTGACGATGACCTGTTTGCCATCTCTCCCTGAAATTGTATGTGTAGCTTTTAGCTTTGCTACCATAATGATTTCCTATATTTCGTGTAACTTGTGTTACTTCATTTGTTTTAATATTCTTCTCTGGTTTCTGAACAACGTCAGTAGTTATCTTGCTTTGTGTACGTTCGTTTGGTTCATCAACCAACTCAATATAAATATTATGGCATTGCTTTGGCCTTTCATAATACATCTTGCTTCGGTATCTTTCATTAGAACATGATATATTCTTTCTTAAATTACTATATTTCCCACATGACTTTCTTTGTACATAATTGTTTCTTCTCTGATTTGCCAACCTATGCCAACATTGATTTTGGTAATGACCTGTTTTTCCGCAGTAAAAACATCTAGATTTTGGCTTCTTATAAACATGGTGACTGTATTCATAGTTTGCTAAATTTCTTTTTCTTTCATTCTGTGCATTAATGACATTAATGACATTCTTATTAACATGTTGACTGTATTCATAGTTTGCTAAATTTCTTTTACTTTCATTCTGTGCATCAATGACATTGTAGTTTCTAGTTACTGTTTCATCTTTCTTAACTTGCTTGTGCTTCTTTATTGATTCTAATTCACACATAAATTTCTGTGTTAATTTCTCCATTTCTTTGTTAAATTTATTCTTGAGTTCTAGTATATCTTCTTTATAGTTTGACTCCAATTTTCGAAGTAAATCTTCAATAGGTACGTTCTCTTCATTGTGGCTTATTAAGTTCACTGATTCATTAATCATCATTAGTTTATCATGATTCCTGCCATTCTCCGATGGACTTATTAAATCATCACTGCCATTGACTGATGGGCTCATTAAATCATTTTGACTACCATTCTCTGATGGACTTGTTTCTTGTTGACTGCCATTCTCTGATGGACTTACGATACAACTTTCAATAATATTCTCGTGTACTTGCGTTTGAGTCAATAAAGAGTCAATCTTAAGACATTCTAATGTATCTGTCACCTTTAAATCATTAAGTTTAACCTCTGTTTTATCCTTGGGTTTCAATTCTTTCTGGACTATGTTACTCTGTTCTTCATTCCAAAGGTTGCCAATATTTACTTCTTCAAGTTCTGCCTGTTGACTTTCTAATTTTGGTTCATTTGTGTCTGTTATAGCTTTCATTTCTAATAGTTCTTGTTTATATGCTAGTTCATGTAGGCCAACTTGTTTTTCCAAAGTTTCAGCCCTTTTATCTGCTCTCTGTTTTCTGTTTCTTTTTTTTCTCTTTCCTTTTGGTTGTAAAGTCTCTTCTACTTTATCTCCATCTGACATTTTTTCTTCTTCTTGCATTTCTGTAATACCTCTTGATTTATTACGCTCTATTTCTATCTCATCATCTAATTCTCTAATTGCTTTTCCATGAGCTAGTCGGGGTCGTCCTGTTTCTTCGTCCCATGCTTCTAATGCTTTTTCTATGTCTCTGTCAAATCGAGTGTTTGCCCAGGCTATCTGCTTCTTCATCTTCTTAATGCCCTGCGCCCTCGCTAGTGCTAGATATTCTTCAAAACATAACATTTTGATATATTTTCTATGACATAAAATATAAATTCATTAGTTGACAATAGATAAATGTTAATTAATTTACAATACCCTTTCTTGGTTTCTGGCTTGTTTTAGTTGGTATCAGACATCTGGTAATCCAAGAAAAGTTCATAGTACATATATACGTCCAAAATAGTTCACTTTGTTGATTCCAAAAAGTTGAAAAAATTCAAAATAGTTCTAGTAGCCTGTTACAGAGTAGAAATTTGTCCAGTTTTAGATAAGACATCTTTAGGAACAGTTTAGGAACAGTTACAAAAATAAACTTGATCTGCTAAATCCAAACAGTAGAAAAGAAACACTAAGACTTGATCGGCTAAATCCAAACAGAAAAAACACACAGACGATATTTACTCGACATTGGTGAGACAATATCGAATTAAGGTGATAAAAATTATCACGTTGATGACTTGACTTGAACAAAACGTCTGACTTGACTACAGCAACCCTTCTGACTTGAGTGTAGATAGATGACTTTCAAGAACTTGACGTACTTGGTAAACAGTGGAAGACCACAGACTATAATATCTCCATTTCTGACATATGTAGCACCAATTCTTCAACCACTTGTGACATCATAAGTAACAGTAATACAATGTAGCAACATCACTTTATTGCCTCCACTTCTGACACCATATGTAACAACATGAATTCTTTGTTGTTGTGGGTTAGCTTTCATACAGGAACACGAGCAACAGTGGCAACTTCAAATGACAACTTTATTTACACTATGTACAGATAAATCCGTGGTACATCCATATTTGAAGATCAACTGATATAGGTACAAATAATAATCACGACTCCAAGTCATGGAGACATCTTACATTCACTGCCATCGTTCCAGTCCCAAGTCCTAGCACACAACACCCGTTCACCTTTCGCTCTCTCTTTTATTCACCACTTTCTCTCCCCTTACGTCAATGAGCGATCTCACCCAAAACACGGAAAAACACATGACGATCGCTCAGACAGTCCTTCCGCTAGCCAGGTACTCTTCATTCATGCAAAACACAATATAATAAAGATACATAATAATACAGTCTGTGACAGATATAATACTTGTATATGAAATTTCATCAACCGAGCTGTAACGTTACTCACGTTATCGTGTTCACAGAAACACTCACACATACACACACAGACATACGGACAAGATTGCAAAACTATGTTTCTTCTGACTCAGGGAGGTGTAAAACATCGAGATTTGCAAAAAGCTCTTTTTTTTTTTTTGCACGATTACAATACTTTCTCTATACTTCGTATGTGAGAAAGTAAAAAGTATAGGCCTATATATATTTTAACTAAAAACTTTTAAAAAATATTAATACAATTATAATTTACTTCAATATAAACAGTACGTGGTGAATTATGGATTTCTCCTGTTGTCAGCGGGAATGAATCGATAAACGGAACGTCAGAGAACAATAAATTCAAGCAACGTTTGGCTTCATCGGTGGGTTCAAACTATTTGATTGGCGCTCTTGTGTTTTTTTCTCTTCTGAAATAGTTTATTTAAAAACTAAATAGAAGAGGATAAGTTTGATACTATCTGTAATACATCTATATTTGTTTGGTCTGTATTACTAGTAAATGCTTCTTAACTGTTCTAAATGTACTGTTATCTGTGGTATTAAGTCATGTGACAATTATGTGTTAGTTTACCAGGCCTAGAGATCTAGAAAATGTATAGTATTTACTTGCATATAATTACTTACATATTCGATAAAATGATAACACTATTTTACACAGCTCAAGGGGTATCTGCGCACATATATTAAAAGAATGTCATACACACCTTTAAAATTTTCGTATTTTGACGTATATATGCTAAAGTAAGTGTGGTTAGTCATTTAGTCGTTTTTAAAAGTGTTTTTAATCTGTATTCAAGATCTGTACTAAAGTTTTAGGATTCACAAAAACGTTCACACGCTTTCTCTCTCTCTCTCTCTCTCTCTCTCTCTATCTCTCACACACAGACATATATATATATATATATATATATATATATATATATATATATATATATATATATATATATATATATAATGTAAAAAAATCATTTATTCATCAGGACAAGAAGAAATTACACAATAGTAGAGTTTGAAATATTTATATATGATTCTGTAAACGAATACGACAACACATTCGACTCCGACGTCCGTATGGTAATAGCTAAAGCCTTGGTCAACATGAAAGCTATCGTGCCAAATTATGATGTCGTATTATCACAGTTAGAAAATGTCACGGATGTCATGCGTGAGTAGTCCAGTACATGTTTATTTTTTTATTCTTTAATTTTTTACTTTGAAAATATTATTTTGCCGCCTTTAAATAACTTTTGGCATTCGCTACATTTATTGTGTATACTAAGAAATGATGTAGGAGGATTAGGTCTAGTATTATTTTTACCCTAGCTCAAATATTTTTCACATTATGATTTTTATTATTTTATGTTAGGAGGAATACAATACTTTAATAATTATGTAAATGATTTAATAACATAATTACATATCACTCAATTCATTTAACAAAAATAAGCTTGATTCACATACTATATATATATATATATATATATATATATATATATATATATATATATACATATATATATATATATATATATATATATATATATATATATATATATATATATATATATATACAGAAGCAGCCATATGCATAACATGTAAGAGTTATGAAATCTGTGAACCAATAAACAGCTATCTATATGAGTGGTACTGCAAGTAAGTTATTTTTTTACTTCAACAGGAAGAAACGACTTTTTATAATAGCTTTTATCATAATTTTTATCATTACTTTTATCATATCTTATATCGAATTTTGAAGGTTGTTGAGAAACAGGAAATATAATAATGTACCACTTCCGGCTACCATAAATAGCTAAAAATGTATATAAACCTAACTTTTTAAATACATATAAATGAAATTTCGTCCACCTAATGGAAACGATACTCAAGTTTCAGTTCTTGAAGAAATGAACTCGCTCAAAAATTACCGCTCTATTTCCCTCTGCAAATTACGTGGGATGATGTTTTGAAATAGAAATCAAGTGTTAATACGTCAATATTTATTTAATATTAATACTGTTTTTTTTATTTCTGTGCAGGCCATTGGAATCACGTAAGCTGCTAATAAATTTAAATATATCCCTTGTTATTTATTAATTATAAACTTGTATAATGACATTATGATGCCTTTTGCATCTGATGCTTTGGATCATTAGGAATCCGTGTTTGACTTTTGGTAATATTATTTAAATTATTATAATCGCTTTTATTTAAATGATTTACTTACAATCATCAATTAATATTGACAGCTTTTAAAAAAAAATTGTTTCTTACACTGTAATAGATTGAGTTAATTGTGAGGTCAAGGGAACTCACTCTCTGTATTAGTATTATATTTATATTGTTATCTTGAGTGATGTCCCTTACATGTTGTTATCTATAAATAGCTCTCTCTCGCCATTTCTCCCTCTCTTTGCATGATGGCGTCTGTACATAATAAAGACTGTTAACAACCAACGCGGCTTCTCGTCAGTCATTACAATCTACGTCATTTGGCGACGAAGGATAAACATCCACTAGAAAGAGCACCTACTTACGCAAAAAAGAGGTTTGCTAGAGCTTATTAGCTAATTATTTCTAGAATTATGGCGCTGTATGGCCAAATAAAACAATTTGATGCGAATGATGAAATCATTCAAGATTACCTAGAGAGGTTAAGCTTTTACCTAGAAGCAAACAACGTGACGATAGAAGCCAAAAAGAGAGCTGTTTTGTTAACAGTCATAGGGCCTCAACAATTCAGGCTACTAAAGGACTTATGCGCACCAGCTAGTCCAGATACCAAGAGCTTTAACGAGCTGAGCAAATTGCTAACAGACCACCATGCGCCTACCCCATCAAAGTTTCTATGTCGAGCTAGATTTGACAGTGGGACTCGTCAACCAAACGAGTCAATATCAGAATATGTTGCTGCTTTACGTCATTTAAGTGAATTTTGTGAATTCGGAGAAACGCTGTCTGACAGATTATGTGAAAAGTTTGTGACAGGTGTAAACAGCCCTGATATTCAAAGAAAGTTGCTGCTCGAGTCAGATCTAAAATTGGAAAAAGCAATACAACTTGCAATGTCATTCCAGCAGTCATCAGATGCGGCGAGATCTTTAGCACCTTCAGAGATCCATGCAGTAAACAGCAGGTTAGTCAATAAACATCAACCCCATCAGAGCATTCCAACTTATGCTAAACAGCCTGCTCGTTCAAATCCTAGATCTAAATCTAGTAATAATTATCAAATATGTCATCGATGCAAAGGTCCCCATGCATCTCATCGGTGCAAGTTCAAGTTAGCAACTTGTTATAAGTGCAGTAGGCAAGGTCACATTGCCAAGGTCTGCTTTGCAAAGTCTTCGTCTGTTGCTAGATCTAGCCAGTCAGGACAGTACCGCAACCAAAAGCAGCACTATGTTAACTCTCACCAAGACTACCTAACCCAACCAATGAACCACTCTACCTGTGAAAATGCTCAAATTGATTTGCAGCCGGATTTCAACCTATTCTCTGTGAAATCAATAAGTCATGCTCCCATCAATGTACTAGTTAATATCAACGGTAAGAGCATCAGCTTCCAACTTGACACTGGAGCATCTCTAACAGTCATAACAAAGAAAGATTTTGACGCTGTCACAGGAGGATCAGTGTCTCTACAGCCGTGTCACAAGTGTCTAACAACATACACTGGTGACAATGTTCCGGTAATAGGAGAGTGTATGGTTCATGTAAGTTATAATGGTCAAAGTGTTAAACTTCCTCTTCTTGTGGTTGAAGGAAATGGACCGCCATTACTAGGTAGGAACTGGTTAAGTGATCTTAAGTTAAATTGGGAGAGTATTTGTTCATTGAAGAATGTAAAAGTATCTAGTCTTACTTCACTAGATAAAGTTATATCTGAAAATAAATGTGTTTTTGGTAACTCTGGATTACTAAATGATAGAACAGTGAAGTTAAGCATTAAAGATACAAATCCAAGATACTGCAAAGCTAGAGTTCCACCTTATGCAATGAGGAATAAAATTGAAAATGAGCTAAGCAGATTAGAATCTAATGGCATTATAAAGAAGGTAGACTATTCCGATTGGGCGACACCCATTGTGCCAGTGTTAAAGAAGGATGGTTCTATAAGAATTTGTGGAGATTATAAAACTACACTGAATAAGCAAATAGAGCTAAATAGGTACCCTATACCTAACATTGAGGAAATTTCTTTGAATTTGGCAGGAGGAGACAAATTCACTGAATTAGACTTTAGTCATGCTTACACTCAACTAGAACTGCATCCAGATTCAAAAGTCTATACGACAATAAACACACATAAAGGACTCTACCAATATGAAAGACTATGTTTTGGCATATCATCTAGCCCTGGAATTTACCAAGCTGTCATGGACAGTATTTTTAAGGATATTCCAAATGTTTGTGTGTACTTTGACAATGTGTACATAACTGGTAAGAATGACACTGAACATCTTAAAACACTTGATAAAGTCTTGAAAATTGTTGGTGAAAAAGGTTTAAAGATAAACAAAGATAAATGTCAATTCATGCTGACAGAAATTAGTTTTCTTGGTTATATATTGAGCAAACAAGGCATCAGACCTCAACCTGAGAAAACAAAAGCCATTAAAGAAGCACCCAAACCTGAAAATACCCAACAACTAAGAGCTTTTTTGGGCTTGATAAATTACTATGCAAAGTTCATAGGGAATCTACAGAAAAATGCAACTTGGCACTGGGGTAAACAACAAGATACTGCTTTTAATACAGCAAAAGAAGCTTTGTCTTCTGACACCTTACTAACTCACTATGACCTAGGGAAAAGACTTGTATTGACATGTGATGCTTCACCAGATGGTGTAGGAGCAGTCTTGTCCCACATGGATGAGAAGGGTGACAGACCCATTGCTTTTGCCAGTAGATCTTTGAATCAGGCTGAGAAAAATTATTCTCAGTTAGATAGGGAAGGCTTAGGCATCATTTTTGGTGTTAAGAAATTTCATAAGTTTCTGTTTGGTAGGAAGTTCACCATCTTTACAGATCATAAACCATTGCTAGGTTTATTTGGAGAAAACAAAACCCTACCTGAGCATGCCTCACCAAGGATTCAAAGATGGGCTATCACACTAACTGCATACAATTATGAATTGAGATACAAACCTGGATCTGAGAATAGTGCAGATAGTCTTAGTAGATTACCTTTAAAAAACCAAAGCCTGAGCTATGTACCAGAAGATGTATTTGTTCTCTTCACTATCATGGATAACTCCAATATAAATGTGAATGATATTAAAAGAGAAACACAAAAAGATGAGTGCTTAATAAAAATATATGAGTACTGTAAGAATGGTTGGCCTGAAGAGTCTGTGAATGATGACTTAAGGCCATATTAAATAAGAAATAAAAACCTTTGTGAAGATAATATAAAAGATGGAGAAGATGCAGTCCATTATCAGTCAGAGTTACCGAAACAAAGTATTTGTAACTTAATAAATGATTATGGTGATATGGCAATTTCAAATGCTTTTAAAGAGAATACATTAGTAAGAAGGAATGTGATCATCAAACAACTTTGCTAACATCATTAGCACTTACAGAAACTAAAAGGGTAACATCAAAAAAAAAAAGATTTTTGCCATTTAATACTTTCAGATGCCAATTCAAAAATAGTTCCATTAAATCATGACAAACATTCATTGAAAGAGAATTTGGTGTTAATGAGAATGTGTATCTAAGAAATTATGGGAAAAAGGAAAAATGGATACCAGGTCAAATTGTTCAATGTACAGGACCTGTGCCTTATAAAGTTAAAAATAACTTGTGCAGATAATAAGTGTGAATCTGTCAATCCCACCAAATCTGAACAGTTCACACCAACTCAGTTGTTCCACAACCAAGTTCTGTTGATATGAGTGAACCAAGTTGTCTGGAGTCAGAAAATGTAAATTCTGGAGTTAATGATTTAAATCCTAGACCTCCTGAGATAGAGAATCCAGATGGTCAGAATCTTGAGTCACCAAATCAGAAGCCACTGAGAAGGTCAAGCAGGACAATCAAAGTCCCAAATAAGTTAGACCTATGATTCTAAAGGTCAAAAGGACTTTGACATTATTGTTTTGTATTTTGATTATGTTGTAGCATATTGTGCATTGTTTGTAAGGATGTAATCTACCATAGTGTTCATGTTACAATATAATTGGTGATTTTAGGATACTATCAATTGTTCTATTGAGAGATGTGTTATTGTGTTCTAAGGGTAAAGGGATGTAATAGATTGAGTTAATTGTGAGGTCAAGGGAACTCACTCTCTGTATTAGTATTATATTTATATTGTTATCTTGAGTGATGTCCCTTACATGTTGTTATCTATAAATAGCTCTCTCTCGCCATTTCTCCCTCTCTTTGCATGATGGCGTCTGTACATAATAAAGACTGTTAACAACCAACGCGGCTTCTCGTCAGTCATTACAATCCACTTCATACACAATCTTACATTATGTTTTCAGCTTGGCCATTTCTTAGTTTATTAGTTAGCTTACTAAATAGCCATTGCAATAATTCATTTAAATGTGTTTTTAAATTCATATTTAAAATAATCTTTTGGTTTCAAATATGTTCATCGGGTTTAAATTGTTAAAAATAAACACAGTGACACACACTCTGAACGTATCAGCTACATTACAATTTGAACACTATGACAAATGAAAGTGTAACATTACACATAAACATGGATATCGTAAAAATATTTAAAATAGCTTACAATGTAATAATCATTAGTACACTTTAAATTAGGTTGCTACAGAAAGTCTAAAAAAAGTTTTTAAATATTCATACTCTATCACAAACGAGTATAGTACATTTTCATCCAGTCTTGTTCAATATCATTGTTACACAACATCAATTTAGTAGGGTTTATTTACACTCTAAATAAACTTTCCTATCTCATTATATGATGGTGAGGTGTATTCTTTTTTTAGGAACATATCCATATGGAGTTTTGTCAATGGATGGAACATTACCTAAAAACAAGGAATTCGCCACCGTAAAGATTTACATTGAAGATTTTATACCATTTGGTAATACATTGTATCAATACCTATGGGTAAGTTTCCACAAAACTTTGAATAAAAAGTGTTAAAAGTATTTTTGTTGTGTGTGAGCTTTGCAAACTATGTCCACTACCACGTAATTTACAGATTTCCGTGAATGGATTGATAAGTTTTGGAGATGAGTTCTCCAGCTTCACGCCCCAACGACTGCCTGTGTTAGATAAAAAAGGAAAGCCTCGACCTCTGTTGGCTCCGTACTGGACAGACCTTGAGCTCACAGATGGCGATGAGGGACAGGTTTATTATCATGTATGTTTTCTTTCAGTTTTCATACATTATGTTTGATTTGCCTATCATCAATTTTGGAATCGTAGGACAGGAGATTTATGAATAAAAATAATTTGTTAGAAAGCTGAACAATGTCGTGCTGCTAACTTTTTGCAACAGATTGTATTCGGCACTTTTTTCAATACTTTTCATTACCTAGATCTATATGGGAAAAATGGAAACAATCACAGTGCGCGTGTGTTCTATTAATAACTACAAATATTATAATCGATTAAAAAAAATATTCATATTGTAATAACTAGTATTACAAAATAGTGGTCTAATCAGTACGAAAGTAGAATTTACGTAACATTTTGAATTGTAGATCAATATGTAGCCTACATGGGTAAAGTAATAAAGTGACTAAAATTTTAATGTTTTTCGTTTAGGCCCCTATATTTCTGAAAAGGATTACACTATAATAAAATCGACTATATCGTTGGGGTTTTGTAAAAAACAGCATTGTGTCAGATGAAACATTTTTCAATAGTGTGGTGTAGAGGGTCATTTCTAAAAATTGCAACTTTACATATTTCTATATAAATAAAGCAAAGTGATAAAGACGCGTAATATGGCAATGGAAGTTAGAATTAGTACATATTATTTTTATAATCAATAAAAATTAAAGCAATAGCATTTCTTGTGATATTCATTTTTAATAAATAAATACAAGAATTTAGTGGAATTTTCATTAAATATCTAGGTGCATTTATTTGTAAAACTATTATTTAAAGAAAAGGATTAAACATGTATAATTTAAAAAAAAAAATATCAGTTATATTCTACATCAATTTTTTTATACAGCTATTAGTTTTGAAAAACACAGCAGTTAATGTGTGATGCTAAAAATTACTTTCAAATAATTCCATTTAGGTTTTCAATTGTAGTCTGGAAACATCCTCCTCTAAAGTATGTGAACAGGCTAACATTGATGTCGTTAGATATTTGGTT
This sequence comes from Physella acuta, assembly GCF_028476545.2. Taxonomy (NCBI): domain Eukaryota; kingdom Metazoa; phylum Mollusca; class Gastropoda; family Physidae; genus Physella; species Physella acuta. The sequence continues at coordinate 94,703 of NW_026731670.1, read as the reverse complement.
AACGCCTCATCCTACAATGCAACTACAGTTATTGTAATCACGTGGGTTAACGTACCTGCCCCTGGAAATAACTCAAATGAGGTAATAATCGTTAAAAATTTAAGTATTATTTTTTAGTTTATTGAGTATATACTTTTGAGGATTCTGGTCTATGACATTGTCATAAAAACAATGATTGAAACTGGAAACAAAATGTGATATTTGTGTGCTACAAGCCTGCAATGTACCTTCCCTATATCAAACATAGTAGAGAACAATAAAAGTATTTTACAATGCCTAAAAAAATTTATAAATTTTTTTTCAGCGTGTGTCATTCCAGTGTGTCATTATAAACGATGGCTACACAACCTATGCAATGTATCTGTACATGCAAGCAGCTATGCAATTCAAATCATTGTCAGCAAGGAGTGTTGAAATTGGGTGGGGCAAGTTCAACCTCGACACATCCACATCAGCGTATTATATGTTCGACCGAGTTCTGGGTAATACAGGTACGTTAAAATAAATGTTCTAAGTTTATGAATTGTTATTAAGGTGTTGATAAAATGTGAAACGCAAAAACTCTGAAAACCCTCCATTAAATTAGTTACTTCTTCACAGTTTACCACTTTCCAGGCTCATAAAATAACGAAACCACTGCTTCGCTATTTTGAGTTTTGTATCTCTCAGTTGACCAACAACTTTGTTGACAATTAAAAATCAACAAGCAATGTAACCTATAAAATTATGTATTTGTATATTCTCAAAAGTAAAATTAAGTAGGCCTATATTGAAAAATGTTATGGTACTATTTACTATTACATTGTATTCCTTTAAGAAACCTAGGCCACATTGTTTCATTTTGTGTATTTATAAGATTAACCAATGAAAAAAATATGTGCATACTTTCAAAATTTGAATATTTAAACATCTTTCAATTGATAGGATCACCTGGTCAGTGGTTTTTTAAAGTTGGTGAAAAAGTAAACTATAAAATGATGTGTAGATCATGGTACCAAACTAGTCCACTTGCTGAATATTTTGGTAAGTGTCATTAGAGATTTTTTTTTTATTTTCAAAATGTTGTATAGTGAAATACCAGTAAATAATTATAGCTTAAATTTTAATGGCACATTACCATATCACATTTAAAAAATTCAGAAAAAAAACTATTTCTAGAGTTTCTTGTTTAATAAGTAGCCAGCTTACTCTGTTTGAGTTAGTGAAACAAGGATCAATGATTATATGATCAATGTATATGACAGCATTTTTATAACTTGAGTCTTCCAAGCAGGTTTTTTTACAAGATGGCTGCAACTGCAATTGCAGTAATGCTTTCTGAAGAGTCTTATGAATACAAATATTTTCCTTTAAGTACCCTAACATAGATACACATAGGTACACACATATAAATAAATAAGGGTTTAATAATTAAGTTCTTTTTCCATTGCTCACCCCCTTGATGCAACTTGAATAAAATATAATGTATTTTTAAATTTGATATTGACATCATTTTTCTGCATTTTGTAGCAATTGAAAGAAAAAAGTCAGAAATGCCAGCTTGTCCTTGTAATGAATTGGTGGCTATAAATAGCCCTCTTTGGGTGTCATACAGTCTTATCCAGAATGAAAGTCACTGTTTTGATTTATTACCATACTATGGTGAATATGGAAGAGTAAGCATTGCTTTTATAGTATAGTTTCTGTTTGTTTTTATTTATTGACATAACTTATACACACTAACATCTTCATGTAAGGTGTATGTGTATCAGTACTCATAAAAATATAGCAAGCCATATATAGCTTATTTATTGAAAGAGGAGAGCATGAAAGAGAATGTATTGCAAGAGTTTATTTTAAACAAATTATAATATAATATAACAAAAAAGGTAAAAATTACATTAATGGGCATAATCTCAAATCATATGACCTTTTTTTAGCGATGCTGTTACCGGACAGATGGGAGTTTCAGTCTTGAAACCAGAATGCCTCAAGCTGGCAGCCTTCAACGCTTCAATGCTTTCAATTCTCTAATACACAATTCTAAAGATCACCAACTAAATGATATTGAACCAAAAAACTGGTGCTGTTATCAGTCAAATTTGTGCGAACTCTACTATGTGTTAAGACCAAATGTGCAATGTACTGCAAGCAGTTGGTCTAGAGGTAAAGCCTTTAATATATTATCATTACTTTAAAAAATAGACTATGAATTCTAAATAAAAAATTTTCATGAATAATAATCTAGCTAAAATATATTAATAATTCCTTATTAAATTTTTACTCTATTGCTGGATGTTTTAAATACTATTAAAAAATTCTTCTTTAAGCGTTTTTGTTTGGCGATCCACACATTATTACTTTTGATGAGCGATTTTATATATTCAATGGTCTTGGAGAATATAAAATATTGGAGGTGAATGGCATAGCAATGGACAAAGCTGAAATCAATTTTATAATGCAGGTAATCCAACAGTCTTTGCAATTTTATAATGCTAACTTAAAATCTTGTATTAAACGTTGAATAATAAAGCCTGCAACTTTCTTTTTTTTTTATTTATTTTTTTTTTATTTTTAAAATAAAGGGTCGAACCTGTGCTGCATTCAACAGCAATGGAACAAAAACAAGAGCTGCAGTTTGGTGTGGTTTTGTATTTAAAAGTGGAGATGAAAACACATTAACAGTGGAAGTTAGTCCTAGCCATAAAAGTATGTCTTTTTTGCAAACAACATTTCCATTTTTTAAAGACATAATAATTTAGTTTTTTATTCTAATTTTAAAACTATGCATTTTTAAAAAAAAAATTTTAATGGTACTAAAAAGTTTAAATAGTTTGAAAGCTGGCTTACTCATTCAGGATTTCTGTTAAAGAAAAACCTAAAAGTTTTATGCAAGTGACAACTTAAAAAAAAATTCTATTAAAAATCATATTGAGTAGAATAAATAGTATTTTAAAAAACAAATTCTTTTATGTAGAATCTTCAAAATAAATAACTATAACTATTTATTTCAGTGATGATTATATATGGAAACAAACAAGATTATTCAGCACAATTTCAAAATGAACATGAGTTCTTTGCTATGGAAAATGGAATGGTGATTAGAAAACAAAATGGGTCGTTAACAGTTTCTTTTCGAGAAAGTAAGTTTTAGTAACTAAACACCTGCATGGAACCCCTTGTAAATAAATAAATAAATATAAAATAAATAAATAAATATATAGGCCTATATATATACATATATATATATATATATATATATATATATATATATATATATATATATATATATATATATATATATATATATATATATATATACCTATATATATATATATATAACATGTACAAGAACATATTTTTTATTGTATTAAACAAAACATGTAACACATACTTAAGTACATTTTGTGATTTGCGAAATTAAACATTGATACATTGTTATTATTCTTATTAGGTGTTGGAGCTACAGTTTCACTCATATATGGTTTTCTTGAAGTTTCTGTAAGCTTGGATAAAAAATACCAGAATATGACAAGAGGACTTTTGGGCAACTTTAATGGAATCAAAACAGATGAATTTTTCTTTCAAAATGGTTCAAAGCTCTTTGATGAGTCATCCGAGAGACAAATTTTCCAATTTGTCCAGAGTTGTGAGATGCTTTTCAAATAAATACTGATATTTATCACTATAATAAATATCTTTTTTATTTGACAGTTATGTTTAATGGCTACTATATCTATGCACACACACAAATATATATATATATATATATATATATATATATATATATATATATATATATATATATATATATATATATATATATATATATATATATATATATTTATATATGAAATTCAGATTATTAAATGATTTCTGTTTCAGGGGCAATAACCCAATCAGAAAGTTTATTCCAGTATGCCTATGGACAAAACACATCAACTTTTTCTTATCCAAATAACAAGCCTTTATTTTATGATGACCTAGATAAGACAATAATAAATTATTTCAACACACTATGTAATGGAACATTTAAAATACCCTGTATATACGATTACATTGCAACTTTAAATGAAAGTTTAGCAAAACATTCATTAACAGTAGCAGATCAGTTTATAATGGACTTCATCAATATTGGTAAATATATTGTTTTTCATAGTTTTTCATATAATATTACAATGAAATAACTTTGATTGCTTCTGTTTAGATATTTGGTTTTTATAGTTTTATCTCTAATAAAATAAATACTTCTATATTGTTTTAAGAAATTACCCTTGTATTTAATTTTTTTTTGTTTACAGCAAATCAAGGACCACTTATTAAATTAAACCAAACATATTTTGAAGTATATAGAAATAAACCTTTTTACCTTAATGCCAGTGGCTTTGATATTGATGGAAACATAACACACTTTATAGTGTTAACAAATGTAAATTATACTGAAATACAGCATGAGCAAAGCACTGCAATACATAATGCAACATCCAGCTTTAGATTTATAGTAACAGATCTTATTCCAGTAACAATAGGGTATGTTGGTTTTCTTAGTTTGAATCTATATACATATTGAAAAAAATATCCACTTGCAATATTTTTTAAAATGAATTTCAATTATATTTTTCCATAGGGTGATCTATTACTAAATTCTTTTTAAAAAAGCAATTTTACATAATTATTCTTACAAATTGTTTTCTCATTATAACATTCATATTAAATATATTCAATTTAAATTATTGCAGTATGATAACACAACATTTTTTTAAAAATTGGTAATAAAATATGTTCTATTTTATACCACAGATTAACAGCTGTTGATGATAAAAACTTACAATCCGAAGTTATACCATTGTCTCTTACTCTCTGTACTGGTTGCAGTAATCAAGGATCATGTAACTTTTCTGTTACCAGACCTACCACATCTCCTTATTTCTCATATGCAACCTGCAACTGTAACTCTGGCCATGCAGGCATGTTGATGATTCATACAATTTTTTTCAATTCAATTCAAAACTATTTTTACTTTTTTTTTATCTTTAAAAATAATGTTTAAATATGTAATAATGTAAAAAGCATTTACTTTAAAAAATGTAGTTTAAGACTAGATTTTTCTTAAATTATATTAACTTTTACTAGGAGCTGATTGTGAAGAAGTTAGTGATGGCTGTGATTCGAATCCTTGCCCATTAGGATGTGTAAATAATACAAATAATTTAGAACAGGAAAATGGGATATTTTATAACTGTGTAAAATGCCCTGTTGGATTTAATCTTAGCATTGCTCAAACCAAGTGTGAAGGTATGATTTTCTTATAAATTGTTTTTGTTTATGAATTATAGAAGTACATTATTAGTATAAGTGTAATATAATATAAATCAGTGTAAAAAAAATTAATAACAAATAGTAACTTTTTATTCTATATTTACAAGAGCTACCAAGTGTTTGAATAAGTAACTTCCAAAAATGTGGACTTTTTGAATGATTCTAGCAGAAAATAAACTGCAAAGATTACTTAACAGAATGCCTATCTTTTCCCTTCTACAAGCATCATAACCAATATTTATCAAATAAATAAAATAATTAAAATTGAAGTTTAAATTATTTAGAATAAACATGTTTAGTAATGTAAAATAAACAAGTTCTTTAATAATTGTATAACATGTACTGTTTATGATAATTGTTAAATTTAGTATTTATTAAGTCTGTTTTAAAAAATATTATATTAACAGACTTTGATGAATGTAAAACATCACCATGTGATTCTTTTGCTGACTGTGAAAATACATTTGGTAGCTTTGTATGCCACTGTCCTAAAGGTTACCAAAACATTAACAACACTTGTGTAGGTAAGTAGTTTTTATAGTTTTGAAATCCACTTCTATTTAGGTATGAAATAGCTGTCTTGCAATAAGAACACACTACAAATCTATTATTTACAAAGAGCAACTAACAACTATGTATTAATACATAATAGGGTAACATTAATTATCTACGCTGATATTTAGTGTAAACATTTTAGTATTAACCTATGAACAATTCAGATCTAAAATTCAATAGTATTCCTTACATTGTAATTCAGGATTTGATATAATTTATTCTTGCTCTAATATGCATTGTACAATTTTGTTTACTTTTAGACATTGATGAGTGTGCTAACAAGTTAGACAACTGTGATCAAATATGTATCAACATGCCAGGGAAATTTAATTGTTCATGTTTTTCTGGTTATAAACGTGCAAATAATTCATGTGTTGAAATAAAAACAGGTGATGATATTTTGATAACTCATTTCATTCTCAAGTTTGGTATTATTTACTGATTAAAATAATAAAAACAAATGTGAATGGTTACATTTTAAATCTTCAATTAATTATGTTTTAAAGATAAAAATCAGTGTAAATCACTAAATAAAACATGTGAGTATGGCTGCAATGACACTCAAGGCTGTTTTTGTAAACGCGGATATAATCTTACACAAGATGGCATCCACTGTGAAGGTAATTAAAATTAGTTAAACAGTAATATAGTCAGATTTTATGTTTTTTTATTGTTTTTTTTTTGTTTGTTATTTTACTCAATGTTAAATAAATCAACTTTCAAAGAAAGCGAAATTCAATTTATTAACGGTTATGTCATTTTAAACATTTGTAAAGAGTTAATTTGCTAATGGTCATTTATATTACAAGTAGTTTTAAGTAAGTCAATTTTAAGAATAGTCAGTTAGTGAATAAATATTAGCTTTAATTTATGTACATATAATAGAACTTGCGTGAATGATGGGGAGGGTTGATCTAGTTAGAATACTAGGGGAAATTGAAGCCAACAGTTGTGGAGGCAAGGAAGACAAAAATAGTCAAAACTAGGTGTAGTTTTGTTATTTATACTTCTTAAAATCTACTATATCATTTAGTATATTAAATATTTTGTTTATTAAAAAATAATGCAAAGATTTTTGTTTCTTCAGATGTTGATGAATGCAAGGAAAATATTTGTGCACAGAACTGTAGTAACAGTGTTGGAAGCTTTACCTGTAGTTGTCATCCTGGTTACAAGATAAACAGCAAAGATGCTCACAAGTGTGATTGTAAGTTTAAAAACATTCACAATTAGTAGGCCTACTACTAGAATCTCTTGAAAAAAAATTAGTAAATTTTATTTTTCATTAGTTTTTAAATAAATACAAACAATAACATGAATTTAAATTACATTTCAATAAAGGATTTTAAATATATTGCACAATATAATTTCTTTTTAGAAACAAAAGCTAAACAAATAGTTTTATGAATATCTTTTTACCAATTCTATTTCTTCAGTATTTTCATAGCTTGAACTTAACTAGGCTCCAGAATCTTAACACTCACAACAGTGCATGTCCTAAAGTTACATTTGTTTTATTTGTTTTTCTAATAGCCTGCCCTGATAATATGTATGGGTTAAACTGTGCCTCACAATGTGAATGTAAGGGCCATGCTGTACGATGTGACAGTATCAAGGGCTGTATCTGTCAAGACAATTGGAAGGGAACAAACTGTGACATTGATGTTAATGAGTGTGTAGAAACTCCAGACATTTGTCCAGCTGATCACTACTGTACAAACACACACGGATCCTACACATGTGACTGTCCTACAGGATTTGAAGATATGAATGGGACTTGCATCAGTAAGATATATTTGCTAAGTTAATTAAATGTACAATTTTAGCCTGATTTTTAGTGCATGTTTTTAAACAAAACACTCGTACTGCAATACATATTTAATGAATATTTTACTATACATGTCTGTAATAGGATAATTGCCAAATCTAATGGATTTTTATTGGTAAGAATTATTTTCTAAGTTAGATATAAGCAAATTGGCAGTTTTTTTAGATTATATGTATCATACGAATATGGACTGACAGTAAATATTAGCTGAATATTTTACAATGCAGGTCTATTATGTGTAATTGCAATATCTGAGAATTTGTTTATTTAGACTTTTAAGCTTAGCTTAATGTGCTATTTTCTAAGGTGGGAGGGTGTTTCACAAAACAATTCATTATAATTTTGGTAGTTAATTTTAATATTATCATTGATTTTTAAATTTTTTTAAATTATGAAATACAATTTTCGGTTACCATTAAATACCAAAAGCATTGACAAGTTTTACAAATTTAAAAGGTTAACAATTATCTGTTTTTGTCATATTTTCTGTAAATTCAATTTGTGATATAATTATCTCAATTTAACATATTAAAGCAAATACATATATTAATCCAATTGACAAGATGTCATTTCTTATGAGGAATAATTAACAATTATTTACTTTAAAATGTATTAATGCTTATTTCTAATTTTTATCTTATACATTATTTTATGAACATTTTATGATTTATTCTTAAGTTTTTGTATAGACCTATAGCTTAATTGTTTTTTCAGACGTGAATGAATGCAACAACATATTACTAAACAAGTGTTCACAAAACTGCATTGATATGCCAGGCTACTACATTTGTGATTGCTTTAATGGTTTTACCAAGCTATCAAATGGGACATGTAATGGTAATATCTAAAAACAATGCAGACTTTATTGTTAAATATAAGTAAAGTGTTAAGTTCGAATATTATAAATTTAACTTAAACATTGTCCTAAATTTTTGATACATCAAATCGAAAAAATTAATTTCATGAATACATAAATGTTGTATTTATTTTATGCCTGCAGATATCAACGAATGTAATAATGGCCAATCTGGCTGTGAGCAGATTTGTTTGAATGTTCCAGGGAGTAGCTACTGTGGTTGTTATCCTGGTTATAGATTAAAGGATGACAGAAAGACATGTGAAAAAGATGGTAATTTTAAAAATTCAATTTATAAATACAGTGATACTTTGAGATAGGAATTCATTTCTTAACCTTGCTCATATGTCAATTAACTCAAAGATAAGCGCCGTTTTGTCTATTATAATTAATTGAAATTTTTTTAATCTATTACCCCCTCCCCCCATCCCCTTCATGCAAGTTGTTTTAAAGTGTTTTTTTTTATTTTAAAATTGTGTTTATAAATGATCAATTAAAAAAAATCATAATTAAAGAAAATGCAAAGAAATAAAATTGTTTTAAAAAGTGCATTTACATTGTATATAATCAGTTTTACAGTATATTAAGGTACCACTGTAATTAAAATAACATAAAGAATAGTTTTGATAAAATTAAATTTAATATTCTTAATAATGTATTTTTTTAAAAATATAATGATTATTAATTAAATAGTATAGTACCAATTATGTCTCACATTATGCATCTATATTAAAGTTACTGAATAGAAAGGTTTACAATTTTAGGATAAAACTAAAGTCAATCTAGTCATTAATTATTATTGTTTAATTTGACAATTTTTATAAATCAAACTAGAGACTAATAGTCAATGAATCTGAAATATTTAGAATTTAGGTCAAAATATTATTCAAATCTTTGAGCATTACATTTAAGACTAGAAATTTACTCACTATATGATATTTTTTTACAAATATAAATTTTATATTTTTTAGCAGTGGATCCATGCATCAATTCTAATTTAAGCTGCAGCCATGGATGTACAGTTATTAATGGAACAGCCCAGTGTTTTTGTAACATTGGCTTTCTACTTAGCACTAATAATTTTGAATGCATTGGTGAGCTAGTCTCTATTTCTATCTGTAAATTTTCAATTATTTCAGTTATATATATATATATATAAATATGAATTTAGCATATTTAAATGAGGGCTTTAAGTGTTTTATCAACACCTTTATGTTACTACTAGCAAAACATTTTCTTAACATATCTATTAACAAAATAACATTTAGTTAATGTGCAGACACAAACATGCAGATACAAATGATTGAACAAGTCCAAAATAATATGTTAGTTACTATTGTGAACAATTCTAATCATAAACAAATTTTAACACCTTTTGTTTTATAAATTAAACCATAACAGCAACGACAAATACATCAAGGAATGAGTGTATCAATTACATTAAAAACTATCAAGAGTATGTGGAATGCCTAATGTGAGTATTGTCTATTATATTATTTATTGAATTTAAATTATTTTTAAAAAAATGTAAATTTGTTTGATCAAACTCCAATACTAGATTTCAGGTAGTGAATTAAAATTAGCTTGGACTTAACTGACCTAAAAGACAACGCCAACCGTGACAATATGCCTAGGTTAAATAGTCTCAAAAAACGTCACTGATAAAACTTATCAAAGTAATCATCAACAATAAATCTGACACTAAGTCATGTATGCTAAAAACAGCCAAAATGCTGCAGCATATTCAAACGGTAGATTAATGCATGATATGAAATTGACTAACTAAAATTGACTAAACTAAAATGACCTTTTTTCCAATAATAATCTACTATACATACATATATACATATATATATATATATATATATATATATATATATATATATATATATATATATATATATACATATTATTATACACATATACATATATATACATATATATATATATATATACATATATATATATATTTATTTACATATATACATATATATATATATACATATATACATATATATATACATATATATATATATATATATATATATATATATATATATATATATATATATATATATATATATATATATATATATATAAATATATATGTATATATATATATATATTACACTTTAAGTGCTTCTTTGTTGACTAGTTTTTTACATGCTAATAGCATAATTATTATTATTGCTTTCTCACTACGTAACTTTTTTTTTGTCAACCACAGTATTACAGGCAAGACAACGGTAACAATGCAGACAACCACAACAAATACAACAACAGCTTCAGTACAACAAACAATTACAACTCAGCAAACTACAAGTCCACAGACAACAAGTACCACCAAACCAACTAGTACCACAACCATAATGTTAACCACCACAACTATACCACAAACAACAACTACAACAACATCAAGTACATCTAAACCAATTACAACTACAACCACAACAAAACCAACTACAACAATACCAACTACAACAGCAACTAAACTAACAATAACTACATTCATACCAACTACAACCAAAACAACATCTACAATAAAACAAACAACAACTCCAACCACACCAACTACAACCAAACCAATAACAACTACAATGAAATCACCACCAACTACAGTCAAACCAACTACAACCACAACAAAATCAGCTACAACAATAACAACTGCAATAGCAACTAAACTAACAACAACTACGACCATACCAACTACAATGAAAGCAACAACAACTACAATGAAACCAACAACAACTGCAGTCAAACCAACTACAACCACAACAATACCAACTACAACAGCAACTAAACTAACAACATCTACAATAAAACCAACAACAACTTCATTCAAACCAAGTACAATCGCAACTAAAAAATCATCTACAACAGTACCAACTACAGCTACAACAACAAGTAAACTAACAACAACTACAACCATACCAACTACATCCAAAACAACATCTACAACTAAACCAACAACAACTACAGTAAAATCAACTAAAACCACAACAAAACCATCAACAGCAATACCAAGTACAACAGCAACTAAACTAACAACTCCAACCAAACCAACTACAACAAAACCAACAACAACTACAACAAAACCAACAACAACTACAGTAAAAGCACTTACAACCACAACAAAACCAACTACAACAATTCAAACTATAACAGCAACTAAACTAACAACAACTTTAACCATATCAACTACAACAAAACCAACTACAACAATACCAACAACAACAGCAACTAAACTAACAACTACTACAACCATACCAACTACAACAAAACCAACAACAAGTACACTCAAACAAACTACAACCACAACAAAACCATCTTCAAAAATACCAACTACAAAAACAACTACAATGAAACCACCAACAACTACAGTCAAACCAACTACAACCATAACAAAACCAACTACAACAAGAACTAAACTAACAACAACTACAACCACACCAACTACAACCAAACCAACAACAACTACAATGAAATCAACTACAACAACAATAAAACCAACTACAATGACAACTAAATCAACAACAACTTTAGCCAAACCAAACACAACTGCAACTAAACTAACAACAACTACAATCATACCAACTACAACCAAAACAACAACTACAACAAAACAAACAACATCATTAGTCAAACCAACTACAACCACAACAAAACCAACTACTACAATTCCAACTACAACAACTACTAACCTAACAACAATTACAACCATACCAACTACAACCAAACCAACAACAACTACAATGAAGCCAACAACAACTACAGTCAAACCAACTACAACCACAACAAAACCAACTACAACAATACCAACTACAACAACAACTACAATGAAACCACCAACAACTACAGTCAAACCAACTACAACCACAACAAAACCAACTACAACAATAACTAAACTAACAACAAATACACCCACACCAACTACAACCAAACCAAAAACAACTACAATGAAATCAACTCCAACAACAATAAAACCAACTACCATGTCAACTAAATCGACAACAACTTTAGCCAAACCAAACACAACAACAACAACTAAACTAACAACAACTACAATCATACCAACTACAACCAAAACAACAACTACAACAAAACAAACAACAACTTCAGTCAAAGCATCTACAACCACAAGAAAACCAGCTACTACAATTCCAACTACAACAACTACTAAACTAACAACAACTACAACCATACCAACTACAACCAAGCCAACAACAACTACAATGAAGGCAACAACAACTACAATGAAGGCAACAACAACTACAGTCAAACCAACTACAACCACAACAAAACCAATTACAGCAATACCAACTACAACAAAACCAACAACAACTACAACCAAAACAACAACAACTACAATGAAACCACCAACAACTACAGTCAAACCAACTACAACCACAACAAAACCAAGTACAACAATAAATAAACTAACAACAACTACAACCACACCAACTACAACCAAACCAACAACAACTACAATGAAATCAACTACAACAACAATAAAACCATCTACAATGACAACTAAATCGACAACAAATTTAGCCAAACCAAACACAACTACAACCAAACCAACAACAACCACAATAAAAGCAACAGCATTTACAACTAAAACTACAGCAACCACAACAAAACAAACCACTACTTCAACTACACCAATAAAAGCTATATGGACAACAACTTCAGCTAAATCAACTACAGCTACAACCAGACCAACAATTACAACCAAACCAATGACAACTACAACTAAATCCATTTAAATAACCGAACTCTCTAAGAAGCTTACCAAGGTAAATCGAAAAGGCTGGTATATTTTAAGCACTATTATTTAGTTTCAGGTGTGTGTTTAAATGCTAATATTAAAAATTGTTAACCAGTTTTAAATTAATAAACATTATTTAAAATATATAATAAAAATGTAACCAAAAACAAATCTCCTTAAAGTTCTAAATAAACTAAGAATTGCTTTTTTTCTCAGAAAAATATGCTGCATCAAATTTTGTTTTAAAAGTTGTCAAAAACTGTCACTGTAACTATGACTTAGGTAGCAATATCTTATAATACGTGGAGTCTAATTGAATAACTTTTAACATTACTTCTACCATTTTCTATCAGTAATACATAAAACTTTCATAGTTCTTATTATGAAATCTTATTTTAAAAACATTATACTATCATTTATAACAAATAGTTAAAATTGTATATATATATATATATATATATATATATATATATATATATATATATATATATATATATATATATATATATATATATATATATATACTAGCATACCCGTCGACCGCGCGTTGCTAGCGGTGATAGAAAAAAGTCTGACGAAATATATTAGAAGGATTTTACCAATGCGTTACCAATCATATGTTCTTAGACGTGTGACCTTGTTTTCTAAAACTGATTTATTTAAATGTAAACAATGCCTGCGCTTGGATCATAAATATTTGACATGGGTTTACCTACACTACAGCATGAAAACATTGAGTGTACCGAAATAATGAGGGAGAACACACTGCAACTCATTTTTATTATTTTTATACACCGTATAATAATATAGAGAAAAAACAAATTGCGCCCTGCCGGGGCGCCACCCCTGCGAATTTGAATTTTTTTTTTTTCGCAGAAACCTCCCCAGAATTATTCTCAACAACTTCTCAAAGTTTCACGGTGATGTGATGAGAGGTGTAGTAATGCATAAAAGACAAACACACATACATTGCTTTATATATATATATATATATATATATATATATATATATATATATATATATATATATATATATATATATTTTACTTTCAACATTTTTTTACATGCAATTAAGAAATGAGTCACATACCATAGTATCAAAGTTTTTATATTCTACCTGAATTTATGATTTTCTTAAATGCAGATTTAAAAAAACAATATTTTCTTAAAATTTGCATTATTTATTACCTGAGGTAATGTCTGTTTAATTGTATATAATAATTTTTGAAATATTAGAAATGATTTGTTTTTACTGTTTAATCATTTATGAAACTACATTTGTAAAGGATGGAATATTCAATGCCATTTAAAAATGTTTAAGGAAAATGATTATGAAAGAAAATAAACTGTGGACTTGTTTAAATCTAAATGCTACATTTCCTCCAGAATTATTTCCATTTCGATGTGTTTTAGCTTAAATTGTTTTTTAATATTGTTATTAATTTCAGCAGAATAGTTGAATGCTAGCTAATTTGGTAAATGGTGTATGAGATTTGTGTTTTGTTTTTCTCTATACTGTTTTGCAGTTTATGTGTATTCATTTATTATTACAAATGAAGCCATACATAGTATAATGAATTACATCGTGTTTTAAAATACAAATTATTGGATTATAATGAAAAATTTCTAAAACATCGTTGTGTTTATTTTTATTAATTATATTTCAAATTTAATGCATACCGTATTAAATTATTTATAATTTATCTTCCACTTCTGTGGACCAATAAATACATTACTTTATTTAATGCTAAGCAATTATCTAGTTAAAATATCATTCACCTTTGTATGTGTCATTTATCATCACGTACGCTGCTATTTTAAAATAAAGCACACGCAAATATTATTCCAACTAAAACCTTTTTTTTTCTTTATTTGTTGTGTTGAAGATTTCGATGTGCCATTGTATTTTGTACTGTAATGTAACGTTTTTATTGGTACTCTCACTTAAAACCCTTATCCCGCATGGACGTCATAAATATTTATTGGGCGGGAGTTAGGGGCAAAAAACAGGGATTCATTTAGGGTTTAAAGACAATAATGTGTGGTTGCAATGGGATATTTGCTCCCTGGTAAAAAAAAAAACCCTGGATATAAACCCCCTACTGAGGTTTATATAAGGAAATAATAACGATGATTAGAACAAAAAAAAATAATTAAAGTAATGTAATTTTTAACGACTAACAAAAGAGTTTCTGCATAAAAGGATGCTATTAGAACGTCAAGGAGTGACCTTAGCTGCATTTGATCGAAAATCGGGCATCGACAACACCTTAGATATCGGTCATCCATCTGTTGGAGCCGTGCGGATCAAAGCAACGCATTTTTAACAAAACAAAAGATGTGAGAAATTCACCGGCGGAAGCTTGATTAATATCCACCTTGGCACACAGAAGCATGGTATAAATATAACATCAAATTTATTTCTCCACAAATCTTATAACTTCTATTATGATTGACCTTATCAAACAGGCAAAATCGCTCCAAGAGGTTTATTGTACACAGATGAATTCGGGTCACTGGTTACCAAAACAGAAAAAAAATTATTGATAGCAGCGCTCGAATTTGAACTGCTGTTAAAAGTTTTAATAAGCCCACTATTATTGAGTATTTGAGAGGCATCGCGTACAATTTCTCTTTTTAAAGTTATAATAAAACACTGTTTTTTTCTAATATTTGTTTTGTTTTTATTATTAATTATTAATTTTGGTTGGCGTCATATTTTTGGTTTTTCCTAATATAAACCTCGATTGCTGTTTTTTTTTCCCAGGGAATTTATATCGCCGGGGTTTATGTTGAGGGGGTTTAAGTCGATGGTTAAGGTCCAGGTTTTTTTGTCCAGTGGGTTTTTCCAACGGACACCTGGAATATTGGATTGTGGTCCAGTGCAGCAGATAGACCATTTGCGAGCTGGAAACTGGGTCGTCTAGTTTTTATCTTAAGCAGAAACTGTGTTTTATTTTATGTTGGGTGCTTTTAAAGATTTTTATTATAAAGGTTTTTTTTAATTACCTTTGAGAGGAAGGGAAATCGTTCTACTTTAACACGCAGATACGGAGAAAAAGCAGCCCAAAGTTCAAGCACATCCGTAAAATAGTTTAAGTATAAAGGACTTTTTGCGCAAAGAATATATATAAATATTTTATTTCTTCCTGTGAAGGAAAAAAAAACATATTTAACTACAGCTTACCGATTTTGTTATATGATATTGCTGCCAGGGAAATGTATTTTAAGCTTATAGAAAATAAATTCGACTCCCCCCCCCCCCCCCCCCCCATTTTTTATTAGCATGTTTAAATCAGGTTTCTGTTAGGATAAGATTTAGGTAGGGTAAGAGTTAGAGCGGGTTATTCTAGATCTAGATGTGACTAATAAATTCACAAACGGTGTACAATTCTAGAGCAAGATTTCGTTACGGTATATTACAATAATATTACCGAGTTAAATAAAGCCTGGGTTTCGGGGAGTAATAGAAACTTCTAGGGGGGGGGGGGACACACACTGGTTGAGTTATATGTTTTCTTTTGTTTTTCGTGAGAGGGTGGACATGCTTGGGAGGAGGGTCGGGGTCAATGTTCCACTTTAGAGATATTTAAAAGAAAAAAAATGACTGAATAAAACTTCGGAGTCAACCATTCCCTAAGGCGAGGAACATGGATGAGACAAAACTACCGGCGCTGCTCTGCCGAAAAGACGTAGACCCTCCTTAAACTTTGCTGGAGCTTTACCTGCCAACGCTACTGGGTGACAGTACTACAGTAGCTCACACACCATTAAAGAAGTTATATGTTTTGTTGATTTTATTATTACAATTAATGCGGTAAGGGATCATCCATATATGACGTCACGCGTTTTTGAGTATTTTTACCTCCCTCCTCCCACCCATCACAAATTGTCAAGAAAAAAAGCCAGACTCCCCCTCGATACAAAAATGACGTCATACTTCAGCCAACAACTCCCCTTAAAAATTGTAGTGTAAAAATCGATTGTTGTTTCTGAAATCATAATTGATCTTGATCCACATAGAGTATTTTTATCCATTTCTTTTACAAATATTAAAACAGATTTTTAAACTGTTAAAATTAGTTTTCTAACATTACTTTTTTATAATGCAAAAGTGAGACTTCACACAATCTGACCCCCTCCCCTACGCATCACACACCGTATTTACGGACCTCCGTTAATCCCCCCCCCCCCCCCACAAATAACAAACATATCTGAGTGTAAGATAAAATAATTAGGTTTTCCATCAATGCTTTAAAAAAAACCCATTAAAAATAAGTTTAGAAATTTCCAACCTCTACGTCGACAATAAGTCTTCTAAATTTAGACTTGATGACCGAGATAAGTTTCCGTGGG
Organism: Physella acuta; assembly: GCF_028476545.2. Classification (NCBI taxonomy): domain Eukaryota; kingdom Metazoa; phylum Mollusca; class Gastropoda; family Physidae; genus Physella; species Physella acuta. The sequence goes on along the minus strand of NW_026731670.1, from coordinate 77,042 downwards.
CATCGACGCATGACATAACAACCCCAGTCATCAAAATGTAGGGCTGCAGGTTGAACATAAAATATCATAAGGAAAGGTGTGGGAAAGACGGACGTGGAATATTACAGCTTTGTGCCCTCGTCAGTTCACTTCCTGCAACTTGGCTGTAATTACACTTATGTTGGTATAAGGAGATTTTATTTTAGTTTATGGTAAACACATTAACTACACGTGTATGGATACATTTAACTAAGGCATTGAAATAATATACAAATTTAAATGAACCGTGATAGGAATACAGTACTAATTTATGTTCTTGAAAATATCTGAAATATTTATTTTAAAATGTGTATAATGAGATTTTTTTTTTGTAATTTATAGTAAAATACATGTGTATCGATACATTTAGCTAAGGTATTGAAATAATATAAGCAGTTAAATTGGAAAAGATAGCAATACAGTACTAATTTAGTTTCTTGAAAATATTTGAAAAATTTACTTTAAAATGTGTGTTTATATTCATAAAATCAGTACATCTTTATAAAGCTTAATGACCCCTCCCCAATAACGACATGATTCTATATTTCATAGTATGTTTTATAGCCTACTATACTATTAAATCTTTATAAATAAACAAAAAGCGCTGTAGTTATACACCTTTTAATTTGATATTTTTGTTAATGTTCTGATTTAAATGTTTTACTCAGTACATAGGTACAACAAAATAAATTATTAAAAAAATTCATGTTTTATTCTAGTATTTTCAAATGTATAATTATTAAATTATACTTGTTAGGTTGTCGTCATTTAATGGTGTTAAATTAAACTGGTGTTTTAACAATTTAGTAGTTCTTACATATTTATCAGTATCGTCGAACCGCTTATCACAGTAAACGGGAAAATACCAGCTCTTCGTATGCTTTACTTATTTATATAGCTTAAGACAGCATGCTCGAATGATAGAGCCTTCGCCTGCTAACCCAAATTTCGGGTCCCTGGCTAAAGTCATAGAACGTCCATGAGTCCACCCAACTCTAATGGGGACCTGACTTATGTTAGCGAAAGTAAGGGCAGCTGGGCATAGTGCTGACCATACCATCCCTTCGTATGCAGAAGCCACGGTAACAGGTTAACCCTTCTTCACCAGCTTCGTGGACCGCAAAGTACAAAATATAACTTTTACTTACTTACTATTTGCATCGATTAGTAATATTTATTAACATTACTCTGGTAAGCCATTGGTTTATAGTTTGTTAATTAGCTTATTTGCATATTATTTGTTTTTGTTATACCCAACGAAATAATGCCATGTCTGGAATTATCTTCCTGGTGTCTGGCACATGATCAAGTGACACAGAGACACGCTTGGCTAACTATCCGTATCGAATGTATTTTAACGCTCTAGATATGTCGGCTTAAAAAGTACATAATTCTATAGTTAGGCTAATCATGTATCTAAACTTACGTATTTGTTTTATAGCCAACCCTTATATAACTTCCTGAGTGAATTTACAATTAGGCAATTTTTTTAACACCAAAAGATCAGTTTTTTATAAGTTTCAATCTTGCTGGTAAGATTGAAGGAAACAACTGCAATTTATTTACTTTAATGAACTTTAAATTAATTAAAAGAAGCGGGTATCTATATATATAATTCTCTTCTTCGAGCCGTTAGAAAACAAGCTGCAAACGCTCTCCCTACCTCCCCACCCCTACATGGTTTTAGTGAGCTGTGTTCACTCTAAATGTTTACAAACAGAGCCAACGATTTTAAACGTAGGGGGGGGGGGGGGAGAGGAGGGGGGAGGGAAGGAAGGGGGAGGGAAGGAAGGGGGGGGGGGTTATGGTCCTTAACGAGCTACTTATAGTGTTTTAAAGAAATATTTTCAGTGTCAGCGTTGGTACTGTCGAATTCACAAATTATGAATTATTGAAAATTAGAAACAACTAAATAGCGGCGTATGTTATGCCGCGGGCCGGCTCGTTTAGTTAAATTGTATATATGTGTACGCCAGTACAAGAAAATAAGAAGCCTAAACTTATTTCTGTGAAAATATTACTATTAATTTTTTTTTTACTAATTCTCACATAGGGTATAACGAGTAACCACTTCTAGCATATATTTGCTTCCTACGTCATGTTCGAAATATTAATTATTGCATTTGATTATATGATTATTTCTTATCAGAGGTGTAGCGACCCATTATGGCGCCCTGGGGGAGGGGGGTGAACTATCAATTTTATATATATTATTCACGTAAGCGAAAAAAGTCTCTTCCCCCCATCCCTCCACCAATTGGAGAGGTGAGAGCTTTTTATCAATCACATTTTATTTTGGTGTCGTACAATCACTATTGATAACATTTTAATCGTTCTGTAAAGCCATGTAGCAGCCCATTTGTTTTCACTTAAACCAGTGGCTCTTAACCGTTTTGGAGGTACCGAACCCCACTAGTTTCATATGCGCATTCACCGAATCCTTCTTAATAGTTTATCATCCGCATTGACAAAATCCGATCATGAATCATATAAGTAGGGCGTGTTTTGACCTCCGCCAATCCCTGAGATTGACCCACTGAACCGCTGGGGTTCGATCGATATCATACTCAGGTAAGGAACCATTGATTTAGACTGAACAATTACGTTAAGCAGCTCAGAATGAGCTTTTTTCAGCCCCCTTTGGCACCGACATGGGGACGGAGTGGTCTAGCGGTAGAGAGCTGGACTGCTAACCCTTAATTCTCGAGTTCGGATCCGGGTTCAAGTCAGTAGACCGTCCCCGAATCCACCCAACTATATATGTATTTATTTATTTAATAAACTCACGTAAGGCATAGTGCTGACCACACTACCTCTTCATATGCCGAGGTCACAGAAACAAGTGAACTCTACTTCACTTGCCCCATAAACTGTCAGGTTTGAAAGGGAAACTTAACTTTACTTTTATGGCACCGACATTATCTACGCCTCTACTTATTGTGTCACATGCGTCATATCACTTATGGTTATAGAGTTTTATCTAATCTCGCTCCGGCCGCTTACTGTTCAAAAGCTAAAACATTATTTTCGTTTCCTTTAATGCAATAAAATAATATCTAAACGTTCTTACAAGTAAATAATAATCATTAAAAAAGTTTTAAAAAACCCACGTTTTCTGATTGAACTAAAAAGTAGAAAATAAATACTATACATCACAATAATGCAAGCGATCACTCTACTATAAGCTATCAAAAACGTGGGTCGCCGAAGTAAAAGTTATATTACTATTGATTAGATAATACTATTGACTTTTATTAGGGAGCTTGTAGAGAGTCAACAGTATTAGAAACTGTAAGAAAATCACGGCGCCCCACGTTTTTGATAGCTTATAGTAGAGTGATCGCTTGCATTATTGTGATGTATAGTATTTATTTTCTACTTTTTAGTTCAATCAGAAAACGTGGGTTTTTTAAAACTTTTTTAATGATTATTATTTTCTACTTTTTAGTGTTTGTCTGTTTGTTTGCATGTAAATCTTGCTATCGATTTTATCTTTTCACTTTTTTTTTTGGGTAAACGAAGACAACTCGTAAAAAGACAACTCGTAAAAAGACAACTCGTAAAAAACACGTTGTGTGAATACGTTACTGACTAGAACACATAGATTTGAACCCGTGTCGAGTGGGATAGCAATCGTGTGCCCAACCACTCGACCATATCGTCTCCCCCATACTGGCCACCAGTTGTTACGTTATGGTTGTTTGTACACAAACACAGCGTGACAACTACTCAGTAAGCAAAAAGAGGGGGAGTGCCGAACCTTGTTTTCATCAAATTACAGTTACTGGGTAATGTCCCTTTTCCCCCACGTTTTTTGGTACAATTATATAGCGGTCTAAAATGATCAATAAAATGTTTCCATGGATTAATTTAGTAATAAAAACAATAGAATATTCAATTGTCATCCAAAACAAAGCTTCCCTGAAAATTTCAGCGCGCTAGCTAACTGGGAAGTGCCAGAAATTTCGATCGCAAGATTTGATTGGAAAGACAAACACAGAAACACACAGAGAAAGCAAGTTAAAGAAAACGTGGGAAAAAAATATAGCAATGACATAAGCTTCCTTTATGATAAAACTTGATCTACTTCCCTGTTGCCTCCCCTTTACAAACTGTTGAATACGTTAGTTCCGACTGGCTGGGCTTCAGTTATCTTGTGGGCAACCCAATGTTTTTAAATAGGGTGTTTGTTATGTGCTTACCGTTGACGCTTGAACAAGATTTGTGCGCGGTTCGTGGGAAATATTTTTGTTTTGTAATTGCGGTAGTAGTTTATAAAAGTCTTTCACTGGAGTAATAGGCAGTGTATACATTTTTATTGATTTAAAGGTAAATTATAATGAGATTTATAGGGGTTACATATGTTGGCTAATGTATGTTATATTAATTTAACGATACATCTAATATATTCAAAATAATATCTTTTAGTTGAAGAAAGTAGAGACCTGAAATATTGTGTTAAAACTTAATTTTCTTCAACACTAGATGCTGGTGGCATAGATAGTTCTCCTGGAAGTAGAAAAAAAATGAAGTTTACAGCCATTCTAAGTGTTACTATATGTATATTTGGAGTGCTATGTGCTTTGGAAAGCAACGAAACTAATAGTGGTAAGGATTATATACAAATATAGGCATATATATATATATATATATATAATTTTATATATATGTATATATATTGCGTGTGTGTGTTGGTTTGGTTTTGTATGTATTTTTGTTAGAAATAGTGTACATATATGTGTATGTTGGTTTCTCGTCTTGCTTTCAAATGACAATTGTATAAAAACGTGCTATTAATATATACATTTTACGACACTACCTTAAAAATACAATGATGTGCATTTTTGGCCTTTTTGGTTTCTAGAATATAATAATGAATTCGACGACAAGAATATTTCAGCAAGTAATGTTGAAGAGCTAAAGGATCTTCTAGTGAGAGATATAGTAGAAGAATTTAAAGACGATTTCTTAATTGAAACACATACAGACATCAGTGACACGATTGAAGAAGATGACTGGGACATGGAAATGGGTGAATCAACTGTCAATGCTACAGGTGATTTAAAAAAAACTGCTTTAGTTTAAACCATTTCTTTTGCTACAGTGTATTTGGTAAACTGAACACACACACACACACACACACAAACACACACACAGAGACACACACACACAACCACACTTACTCACGGAAGCATAAATGTTTTTATATAGACTAAATATTCTTTGTTTTCAGATTTTATGCTGAATAAAAGTGTTAGCAACACAAGCACAGAACTGGGTAACCAACACCCACTATACGGAAACTTGTCAGTATCTATAGAAGAGGCAACGAGCACCATAGAAGAGAAATCAGGTTCAGTTAAAAGTTGTTCTTTTTTATATGTATTAAATTTAAACTCCGTCAGTATCCTTTCCAGAGATATTTATTTTTCTCAAGAATTGGAATCATCGATGTGGCTATAACACAATGTCAAATGACTCTATCTGAATTACGAGCATGATTCCCTACACATGCACCTAAATTTATATATTTTTTTTTATTCAATCAAAATTAATAAGAATATGACTGTTTCATATGTAGTTATAAACGCGAATGAAAGCAAGAGCGATGAAAGTACAGATATTGGTAACCAGCAACTGCATGAGAATTTTACACAAGCAGCCTTTGAAACAATGGACATCGCATTAAACAATACAGGTGAGATCGATGTGGCTATAGCACTATAAATTTGTGTTAAGTTAGATTGATATTTTGTTTTGAAAAGTGCACCACTAAAATATAAACATTTTTAAAAGTGTGATTCTTATATTCACACTTTTATTATCACACTATTAATCACACACTATTTCTATTACTGACATTTAAAAAGAAAAACATTAAAAACTGAGATGTTTCATTCTAAAATTTAAAAACAACTTGAGTCTTTTTTTTTATGAAACCTGCCAAGCAAAAGACAAACACAAACTACGTTTTTAAGAATAAATAGGTGACCTAGAGAAAAACCATTGTGCTGGAACCGTGTTCTTATCGTCATGCACCAGATACCGTGCTTCTAGTATTATATGTCGTTGCGCGCGGCGGCTTGGGACATAACTGTGTTCCTATTTCACCTTTAAGTTCTAAATAACATTAACAATATCAAGTTCTGCCAGGGTACAATAAAAGAAAAAATACACACAGCGTTAGATTAAAATAACAAAACTTTTGTGCTATCTTGAATTCACCTAGTAAAGAATGCAGTATTGGCTTTGACCCTGAAGTTCGTAGTTTTTTTTTAATTGTAAATCTTATTATCGACCATTTTGCTGCATAAGAGCTATTTGACATACACACACATACATCCATTAATATATAGGGACATAAAAATAACGCTAACATTTCTATATAAAGGAAAGAATGCATTTATTATGTGTGTAAAGGTTTGTTTCGATTAAAAGTCACCTAACGCCTTGTTGGTCCGCTTGTTCTCATGTGTGTTGTTTGCTCTTGCAAGCGAATTGTACCGGTATTCTGTGGAGTCATGTGGCCTCCTGGACATCGGGCTGGAGTGAATGAGTCTTTGACCTGTCATGTCCTGATGTTCCGGTACAAGAAACTTAAATGGAAGTATATAGAACTAATGAACAGCGATAGGTCGTCAAGCTAGTCATTATATATATTTTCACTTCAATCATTATATCTCTTAGTATGTCATCATTGCCTCCATCAGGTTAGTCATATTAAACCTCGACTACACTGTAGTGGTTTGTGTGACGAGTGGCTACGCTTAGCTGCACAATAAAGTGTGTCTCACTAGCGTGCTCTTTGTTTTCTCTGAGGGTCAGCAATTAACTCCAATGGTTGACCAACACCTATATCACATCTGAGGCTGTGTTCAATGGTAATAAATAATAAAAGGATTGTTAGATTTATAACATTTAATCACTGAAGCAGGAGTCAGCAGGAATAATTCCAATACACAAAATGAGGGGAAACTAGATGTAACAACAAGGAAGCCATTATGGTCGGAGTTGTTAGATGACGTCACTGTCGAGGAAATATTTATAGAAATTACAGGTTAGTTAAAGGGTATTTTTATAAGACTTTTTTTTTTAAATGGAAATAAACCATTGCCTGTTTTTTTAATGAAATAACATTTTTGTGTATATGACATTACAAGTTGATAAAAATTACCTTCGGGTGTCGATTTGGTAGTTTTAAGTCAAATAGAAATGCTTGTATCAAGTTAGGCTTTTAAAGGATAGAAAAATGAATTGCTTACCTGTGATGAAAACAAATGTTGTAAAAACGAACTATTCAAGATTATAAATGTAGGTCTCATTCTCAAAATATTTAGAAACGCGAAGTATGCAATATATTTTTACACATTTTGTGATGTGTGTCATTAGAAAAACAACAAGTGGAAATGTGTCGCGTTCAGTACAGTGGCGCAGCTAGGATTCTTGGGCCCCTATGCAAAAAGTGTTAGTCGGCCCCTCAATGGCGTAGCGACCCTTTTCGGCGACCGGGGACAAATTTTCGATTTGCACCCCCCCCCAGACTTTTGATTTACACCCCCCGTCTTTCGATTTGCTGCCCCCCCCCCCCTCAAACTTTCCATTTGCACCCCCTCCCCCTCAGACTTTCGATTTGCACCCCCCTCAGACTTTCGATTTGCACCCCCCCCCCCCTCAAATTTTCGAAAAAGGGCCCCTATTTGCCTTGGGCCCTGCCCCTATGCATTGTTTACGCTAGCTTTACGCTAGCCACTGGTTCAGTTCATAGAATACATTTTATCAAAACGACAGCATGAAAGTGCTGTAACTAGTCATGTGTTTAATTTTAAGTTTTCTCTAGTAAACACCCGTGTTTTTTCTTGGCAACGTATAAGCTACAATCTATTTATTAACAGCTAAACCAGAACATGCCAGCAAAACATCAACCACTACAGAAACAAACCAGAGAGTAACAGAAATGGATGAAGACTTAAGCCATTACATCCATGGTTGGTTACGCTTTATTAGCATAGAATAGCTTCTTAACACTCAAGATTAGAAATTCATTTATTAATTACACTTAATATAGAGTTGCCAAAACTTTATAGTCGAACTCCAAGGTATAGTAGTGTATAGGGGTCCTTGTAGTAGCTGTTGTGTGGAAGACAAAATTGTTTTTAGCAAAACATTGTCAGCAAAATATTCTATAGTTGAATATATATATATATATATATATATATATATATATATATATATATATATATATATATATATATATATATATATATGTGTGTGTGTGTGTGTGTGGATACTAAAAGCTTTAAATTGATGTATTCGATATTAAAAATTTTTGCAGACAACTCAAAACAGGGACAGTATGTTTCTCATACAACAATTAAACCAAGCAACGACCAAAGCTATATAACAGAGTACTTTAAAGGCGGGCTCCAATCAACAACCGCATATCCTAGACCAAATAACCCTTGGGAAGATAAATTACAGTTTGTACCTGTTGCTAAAGAGTTAACAACACAGAACCCAAAAGCACTTATCAGGTCCGATAACCCTCGAAATATCAAGGGAGGTAAAGCAAGATCAAGAAACGTTTATGTCTACGATACAGACAAAGACGATGATTTGATGGTGGCTAACAAGGAAGAAGATGAATATATTCTTGTGAAGTATAACAGTGGGACGGTTCGGGTGAAACGATCACTTGAGGATTACAGTGGAGGTTCACCGTCGGCATTAGCAGGTACATGTATGATTAACTTATGTTGTGGGGTCTGTGGTTTATTTACAAAGACTACAAACGAGTTTGCTACTTGTTTTAATTTACCTATACCCCTTAGGTTGTATGTTTGTTTCTAATGTCAAGGTTTAATTTAATATTAATCATTTATTCTGAGTTTGCATTAATTAATTAATTTATGAACATTTATTGGTAGTTAAAAAATCTTAAAATAGTTTCTTAAACAGAAAAAAACAGAAGTTCAAACTGTTCCTTTTAAGTGTGTATTTTAAGTAAATATCAATTAATTAGTTTTTAAAATTGTAAATCTGTTTGTCTTGCACACATTATAACTTAAAATTACTTAATAATTTTATGAGTTATCATTGAGACGCTATGGTCGTGTATTAGAACACTATGCTAACCAACAAGTCTGGAGTATAGAAGTTAATCCAACTCTTACGGGTACCTAGCTCAAGATAAGGAAAGTCAGTTAGGCACTCTCTGGCTGATGAACTCCATTCTGCCTTATCGACCCTCGGGGTCGCATGGCTAACTTACCCCATATTTATTTCAATGAGTTTACAAAGTTATAAATAAAATAATCATAAAAATTTAAAAAATCGAAAACATGCTGACCACACCTTCCCTTCATAAACCGAGTCCAAGAAACATTTGAACTCTTCTTCATCTGCCGAATGAATTGCTATGATTCATTACTATTATTACATCAAGATATGTTTATAAACCGCATAAGTTTAAAAATACACACGCAATGTATATCGGTTTAAATAAATGTAGTGTGATATCGATTCATTACTTAAAATTAGTGTAGGTTAAGAACAATTAGAAAAAATAGTAAAAGTAAAAAAGCCTATATACATATTGTAATTGAAATTATTATTGTGTCATTACTAAAACCAGTTAGAGGGGAATTGTGGATTTCCCCTGCTGTTAGTGGGAATGAGTCGATTAACGGAACAGAAGAGAACAATATATTAAAAAGACGTTTTGCTGTATCAGTAAGTAGCATTCATAATTTTTGTTGCAATCACCATTGTTTGTAGAAACACTTGATTTTAAATTATGATACATTCACTTTGACACGGGGTGTAATAATAATACTAATAAGGAGACAATCTGTCGGATCGGTAGAGCTCTCGACTACTGAGCCCAAAGTTTCGAGTTTGGATTCCAGGATCGAGTCCGCAGGAGGTTCCTAAGTTCTATAAGCCTTGATGGATACCTGACTAACGTATGGCGAAAAAGGCGGCTATATATAGTGCTAACCACGCAATATGTTTATTAGCCAAAATCACAGTAACAGGTGAACTCTACTCCATTTACCCATAGACTACCAGGTTAAAAAGGAAAATTTAAAAAAAAACAACATTACATTGAAACCAAAATATAAGCGACGTATATATAAAAGCCTATATATATATATATATATATATATATATATATATATATATATATATATATATATATATATATATATATATATATATATATATATATTTATTTATAATTCAGTTATCTAAAAAGTATTTAATTATGTATACAGCTGAAGAAGTACTTGGCTAAATACATTAACAAGACGTCATATGCCTCTTTAAACTCTACGTATATTGCCGTTAGTATGCTTCGGTAAGTATGGTTAGTAATAGCCAATTAAGAAAACATATTTCTTAAAGCATTAACGCAAAAACAGTATATTTGTAATTATATGTGGTATAATAGTTAGAAATATAAAATCATGTATACATATATATATATATATATATATATATATATATATAGTTATATATATATATATATATATATATATATATATATATCTGTGTGTTTCTGCGTGTTTGTATGTGTATTTATATTTGTGTGTGTTTGTATTATCTATACATTTATTTATTTTATCTCCTCACCAGGCCTAGTGGTAACTACACTATAGTCGAATTTGAACTTTTTATATTTTATTTTGTTCTCGAATACGACACTGCATTCGACATTGAAGTACGTTTGGTGGTGGCGAAAGCCTTGATCAACATGAATGATTTAGAGACAAATTATAATGTGTTTATGTCGATGTTAGAAAATGTCACGGATGTACTGCGTGAGTATTCATTGTACGTATATATATATATATATATATATATATATATATATATATATATATATATATATATATATATGTGTGTGTGTGTGTATAGCCTATGTATATATTGTATATATACGTACATATGTTTATATTATATTATATAACATTGATCTTGTACAGACATATAGACAGTGATCTAACAGAGATAATAATTTTACAATATGATTTTGTTCTCTCTTACAAATTGAAGGATCATATTACCATTTAAAAAGTTATAAACATGTGACTTAATTTTTTTAAAGTAATTAACATCCATGCACAAATTATCTATGCAGAAGCAGCAAAATGCATTACATGTAAGGCGTACGAATTCTGTGAGCCAGTCAACAACAATATGACCGAGTGGCACTGCAAGTAAGTTCTTTAAAGAAACAAAAAAATGCGCATGCTAAATTTGTCATGTTTTTGTTAGTTGGTGTTTGGATTGGTGATGGTGATAACTGCATTAGATTATAAGGTTAGCTACCACATGAAGATCTGCTCAAGGGACACTACTCCTATTATAATACTAAAGATGTTAAACTAGTTCTTTCCCTTGCATGTTTTCAATACAAAACACGGGTAAACAACATTAGAAGGTAGACACCAAGGTTAAACATTGCAAACATATAGAATTGACATGTTTTTGCTTGCTCACTTACGGTTATATAGATTTAAATGTACACATTAATGATCCTGAGAAGGGGAGGGGCGGGGTGACATAATGATGTAAAATTGCTAACTTAAGAGAAAACAGTGCTACATCTAGCTACATTTTAGACAAACAACGTCACTTTTTATTGTGCTCACTTTAAACTTTAAAGTTATCACTTTCTTGTTATTTGCATTGAAAACAATATATATGGTGGTCGCAATTGAGTTTTAAAGAAATACATTAACGTTTATAGACGTCTATTTTATTAATTTTTTTTTCCAAATTTCTTTTCTCTGCAGGCCATCGGAACCACGTATGTTCAAATAAAATATTTAAAATTAACCATTTTTATTAATTTTAAAATGATGTCCACAATTTTCTAGCATTTGTTTTAGAATTTAAATAAATACAATGTCTTTATTTGATGTTCAAAAAATTGTCTGTTTATAAATTATTAAATTTCGAATATTTAAGAAAATTAAAACTCGGATAACTACACTAACACAGGTATGTTTGCTACTTATGTTGATGAGCGTTCCACTCTTATCATTGTTTTCTTCGCAATCACCATTTTCTGGCTTTGTGAACTTTATTTATAAGTAGCATTTAAGTTTTCCATTAATAATTATTTAACAAATGCAAAAGTCTAATACTCAACTAGGATGAATAATAACATTTGCGAATGAAGAAAACTTGAATACGTTTGACTAAGATAATAAACCAACAAAAATGACAATCAATGCCATATATGTTCACAATTAAAAATAAACATTAACTTGTTTACTTTGGGCATTAATTTCCATCCATTATTTTAATATTGATATCTGAAATAAAGTACTTATTTTTCTTTAGCACATCGTGATTGCAAAGTTATCTAAATTAATTACAGAATTGAAAATTAAAAGTCTTTTTAGCCGTATAAACACTTTAATAAGCCAAGAATAGTGCGAACCAAGATAAATAGTTATTATCAAATTAATTCGTTGCTCGAAGGTCGTACAAGCAAAGCACGTTTATAATTGTAGCCTTTGAAGATATTTTAGGACGAAGAGCCAAAAAAATATTTTTGAGAAACATTACACAAATTAAAAATAAGAGCACATTTTACCCAATATATATTTTTTATTGTCTCTATTTGTTTCTCAACACATGGTGAGTCATATAGTAATATATTTTTTAATATAAAAGATTTGTAAAATGTCATAAATGTGCATACAAACAATGGACGCATTTATAAATGTGAATGTCTATAAAAAGTTTTATTGTCAGAAAAAGTTTATCTTGACACGTTTTATTAATATATTCTAGGAGCATATCCATATGGAGTTCTGTCAATGGATGAAACATTACCAAGGAATAGGGAATTCGCCTCAGCAAAAATTTATGTAGAAGATTTTATACCATATGAAAACACACTGTTTCAATACCTGTGGGTAAGTTTACAAAATGATTTAATTTAAAATGTATAGTTAGGATTATCTTTATTATAGGCTATTATTGCTTTGGTAAATTATATTAATGCTTCAGCAAATATTTAAAAACACTACGTAACTTACAGATTACCGTGAATGGATTGATAAGTTTTGGAGATGAGTTCTCCAGCTTCACGCCCCAACGACTGCCTGTGTTAGATAAAAAAGGAAATCCTCGACCTCTGTTGGCTCCGTACTGGACAGACCTTGAGCTCACAGATGGTGATGAGGGACAGGTTTATTATCATGTATGTTTTCTTTCAGTTTTCATACATTATTTTAAATTAAAAAGTAAGATGGTCATCGTTTTTTTTTAAAAAATACAACATTAAATAATTATGAAATAGCACTCCGCACTTTACTTGCATTTTTTTAAAATCCAAAATTACGAAAAAGCATCAAAGATGTGTGTGCAATTTTTTTCTCATTAAACAAGTTCGAATAAAGCAAAATAAAACCATGGGTCTCGCGGAGCCAAAAGAGATTTAAAAGAAATTCATATAGGCCCTAGTAATTAGAATATTTAGTTTTAGAAATATTTACGAATACGTATCGTAAATTAGATTTGTTTAAATATGATAGATTAAAGTATTTCATTAATATACAAGTTTAAAAATAATAAACTATTTTTATGTAAGGTAATGTCCGCGTATAATTTAATTTTTTCTTCAAATATGTTAAAATAATATATTTAACATTATGCTGATGATGTCTTTAAAAAAATCTTTAGGTTTACAAGTGCTGGCTAGAAAAATCCTCTAAAGCATGTGAAAGGGCGAACAGCGACATTGTTAGATATGTTAGCTCTTCAACCTACACTTCCACCGTCGTTATTGTAGTCACATGGGTTAAAGTGCCCGCCGCAGGAAATCATAGAAACGAGGTACAGTTTTATGAACTTTTATTTATACATGTTCTATTTTATTCTACTAGATCGACATGGTGAATAGACCGAAATGGTGAGGTGAACAACCAATGTAGATTTTTTAAAATTTTTGTAATATAAAATAAACCTACACTGAATTCTACTCCGACTTTTAGTATTTTGATTTATTTTTTATTTTTTAAAATAATATCGCCATTAAAGCTATTTCTATCACTTCTGTTAGAATTTTCTAAAATTTCTATCTACTCTAAATCACATCATCAAAAACCACATAAATATTGCATTGTGCTCTGTGCTTTATCCGATTCAGCAGCACCTGTGTCCAATTAGATATTAAAACTTGTGTGAGGTATGTTGACAGGAGACAATTTTTTTTTTTACTTTTTTTTGCGCTGAGCGTTATATAAATGAAGAAACAGAGAATTAGGCCTCGTAGTTAACAATAGGTTTGTTATATTTTTGAAATAAAAAAGATACATTATTCAATTTTTTAAAATCATAATAAAAAATTAGGCCTATACAATTTCAATATTTGGGGATTATAGTTAGTATAATTAATAGCTGCTTAAGATTTAAGGTTCGTGTTTTTGGATGATATAAGTATGCCTATAATTTAAGAATCCAGTTACGGTTAGAATCATGTTCAATTTAGTGATAAAATTCGATTAGGAGAGAACTATGTTCGGCGATTAAATGAAATAAATGTTGGCTCCGAATCATCATGTTTGATATGTTTTTAATTATATTCCTTATATTTGTAATTGTCTTGTTACTATTTGTATTAATTGTAATTTAATTTAACTTTTCTGGCTTCGTGTTGTAGTTATTTCATTTGTGTTATTTCAGTATTTTGTGTTTTTCGACTTCCTATAGAACTAAATTTCCAACACTCAGTATCACCAAACATATATACAAAAATTTAACTTAACATATAGCATATACAAATAATCAATTTGTATATGCAACTATTAGCCAATATTAAATATGCTTGCTTAAAACTAAAACTAACACAAAATTTTAAACCAACATTATTTCTAAATGCTTATATACATTTGCATATTTTTTCAGCGGGTGTCATTCCAGTGCGTTATTGCAACTGACGGCTATACATCGTATGCTATTTATCTATATATGCAAGGAGCTATGCAATTCAAGCCATTGTCGGCAAGGAAAGTTGAGATTGGGTGGGGAAAACAAAACTTCAGCACATCCAGATCGTCGTATTATATGTTTGACAGAATTCTGGGAAATACAGGCAGGTTAAAAATTATCTTCCTAAGTTTAAAAATGGGTCAGCGTGATTGCAAACTCTTAGAGTTTCGATTCTTAACCACCGGACAAACCGTGTTTCTTCCAGACTTTTTTCTTCGGGGGGGGGGGGGGGGGGCACTTGAAATTGTCGGGGGCGGGGGGTCAACATTTTTAGGGGGGCGGACACTAGTAAAAGTGTATGTTCACTATATAAAATCCATCTTGTTCGGGGAGGCGGTAGACTTTCTTCGGGGGGGGGGGGGGGGGAAGAGATGCCTGGAAGAAACTCTGCGGGCAAATGAGAATGGATAGCTGGGGAAACCAACCCATGTAGGAGCTACAACTCCAAATCAAACAGCCCGTTTGGATTACCAAATGTAGTTTTCTTTTCAACATTCTGTGAGTAAGCTCACTAAGCTGGTGCCAATTTGTATAGTAATGCCTGTCCCTTGTTGCCATACATCTGCGCGAAGAGAGAAAGAGAGAGAGAGAGTGAGAGAGAGAGAGAGAAAGAGAGAGAGAGGAACTGATACAACGGCAGCACCAGGCTCTTCTAAACTTCTGTCCAGGCTTTTCGCCCTGATTTCCAAGACTACTAAGCCATTTAGCTTAGTTTAAATTTAAAACCTAATTTATAAGGATTATTAAATGTTATAATTTTTGGTGTTATTATATTTGTTTTACTATTAGCAATATAATACATATTGGAAAATATTTTTACATATTATAGGCATATAGATTAAAGGCTAAAAAGTATACAAACTTGTAAAATGTGCTGTCTTTTTAGTTTAAATGCAAACAGTAAACATACAGATAATGCTAGCATTATTATAAATTAATATAACCATACTCTTTCGGTTGTAATTGTTAGGAGCACCTGGCCAATGGTTTATCAAAGTTGGAGAAAAAGACAACTATAAAATGATGTGTAGATCATGGTATCGATCAGCCTCTGTTGCTGAATTGATTGGTAAATGACATTAATTATTATATTTTTAAAACATTTAATATAAATGTAATGAGCTATAACTAATGTTGCGTAAGTAAATTATTATTTTTGATTGGTAAGCAAAATAGTGTGTTGTGTATTTCAATGATAGTTTTTATTATATAATGCTACAAGTGAATCAGATTTGACGTTTGATAATAAAGTTGTAGTCTCTAAATGAGCAACCTTGATATGGCAGATAACTAAGCCTGCTAAAGATATATTTTTTTAAAAATTGTTTTCTTGCAAGATAAGACTTCTGAAATAAACATATGTTGATTATTTAAAAGTGCTAATATGTGTAGAGTGAAGCAACAACAAATGTATGAATTTTAAAAAAAAAAATGTTCATCTATATTTTTGCTTTATTTGTAAATATTTTTCTCTATACACATCTCTTGTTTATATATACTTATATTTAGCCTATACATAGGCAAAACATATATATATATATATATATATATATATATATATATATATATATATATATATATATATATATATATATATATATATATATATATATATATATATATATATATATATATATATATATATATATATAAAGAGGAGTACTAAATTATCAAATGATATTTCATATTTACTTTTATTTTAATACTACTTTTTAAAAGTTAAAAAAAAAATTTTTGTCTGTTACTTTTTCACATTTTCTAGCTATCAATAATAAGAATTTAGAAATGCCAGCTTGTCCATGTAATAAATTGGTGGCTTACAATAGCCCACTTTGGGCGCAATCCAGAATCCAGAATCAAAGTCACTGTTTTGATTTACTTCCATATTATGGTGAATTTGGAAGGGTGAGAAATTCTTATTGTATGTGTTTATGTTTAAATATATATATATATATATATATATATATATATATATATATATATATATATATATATATATATATATATATATATATATATATAGCATCAAATTACATTTTTTAGTGATTCGAAAAAAATTAAAATTAATATTATTAAATAAAAATGTTAAGTATGCAATTTTTTATTGATACTGATTTGAATCTATTGTCTTTCTAATATGCCAACTGCATTAAATGGTCTTAAAGGTTTTGAAAGAGGAAATAGAGATAAAGAGAACATTGTTTTACATACTCCTGGACCAGCAATTAATATTATGATTACTAGTCCAATAGCTTAGTATCATAGTGAAAGCACATCAGTTATTGTTTACTTCTGAAACTGGGAAAGTAAACTGATAAACTTGTTTTTATAAGCTTCTTGAGATCTATTTGTTTGAAAAGGGGTTTTCAATTACCAGAAATTTAGTTTTTCTCTCAGTCAAAATTAGTATAGTTTTAATTTCTTAGGAATGACACACTTAAAACAGCTTAAGGATACTACAAGTTTTCTCTTTAGTATCTGTAACAGTACTTAGCATGAATATTAGGATTACTTTAATTAATCACTTGCAGTAAGTATTGTTGGATTTTTAAAAATAAAAATTTTTAAGTCTTAGATACTGACAGTTTAACTTTTGCTTTTAGCAATGCTGCTATCGAATGGATGGAAGTTTCAGTCTTGAAACCAGAAAGCCACAAGCAGGCAGCCTTCAACGCTACAATGCTTTCAACTCTATAATACACAATTCTAAAGATCACCAACTAAATGACATTGAACCAAAAAATTGGTGCTGTTATCAGTCAAATTTGTGTGAGCTATACTATGAGTTGAGACCAATTGTACAATGTATTGCAAATAGTTGGGTGAGGGGTAAGTTGTTAAACATAACTTTATGACTTAAATTAGATATTTATCTAAAATTGAAATCCTACTTATATGAGCATCATTTAGTGAAAGTTTGTATTTTTATATTAAAAAATACATTATTGTATATAGGCCCTAATTGTTATATGCTTTAAAATCTTCAAAATTTTTCTCCAAGGATTTTTGTTTGGTGACCCTCATATTTTTACTTTCGATGAGCGATTTTATATTTTTAATGGCCTTGGAGAATATAAAATATTGGAGATAGATGGCATAGCAAAGGACAAAACTGATATAAATTTTATGATGCAGGTAAATAAATTAATTAGCTACAGTTTGATGTAGTTAAGTACCTATTCTATAAAGATATTTTTAGAAAATATAATTATAATACAAATCATATTTAAAGTTCATTACCTCCTAATATTTTTTTTCCTATATGCAAAGGGTCGGACTTGCAGTGCATTAAACAAAAATGGAACAAAAGCAAGAGCTGCAGTTTGGTGTGCTTTTGCTTTTAAAAATGGTGATGATATGATGTTAACAGTACAAATAAGTCCCGGAGATAGAAGTATGTTTTTTTATCTTAAATGATCTTTAATTATTTTATAACAATGCATCAGTTTTCATCTTAATTTGACTTTTCACATGTGAACAAAATAATTTATTGCAATTATTGACACAAAAATAGGTTAAATCTATAAATCCTTGCTTGCAGTAAAAGAAAAAACACAAAAAGTTACCAGGTTAATTAATATTAGCATCAAAATGCTTCCACTCTTTTCTAATTCTTAAAATCTATTAAAAAAGATTAAGTTTGTATAAAAGAACACATTTTCTTATCAAAATTTATAAAAGTACTAACTATTTCAGTGATGGTTATTTATGCAAATAATAGAGATTACTCTGCACCATTTAAAAATGAGCCAGAATTCTTTGCTGTTGAAAATGGAATGGTCATCAGACAACAAAATGGATCCTTGAAGGTTTCATTTTCCGAAAGTAAGTTTTGACATTTATAGATATATTTAATACTGTTTTTAATATCTTATACTTATATCCCATCAAACGTGTTAAAATTAATGAACTTTTTAAATCTCCAGGTGTTGGAGTCACAATTACCCTATCATATGGTTTTCTTGAAGCTTATGTAAGCTTAGATAAGAAATATCAGAATATGACACGAGGGCTCTTAGGCAATTTTAATTATATCAAGACAGATGATTTTATATTTCCTAATGGGACTACACTCACAGATAAATCGTCTGAAAGACAACTTCTTCATTTTGTACAGAGCTGTGAGAATCTTTTAAAAATCAGTTTAAAAAATTAAATTATGTTAAATTTTATTCTGTTATTTCATTTAAATAGAACATTTTGTAATTTCTTTTTTTACCGATATTGCTATTTATGTTTTCTTTGCAGGGGCAATAACTCAGTCTGAAAGCTTATTTCCATATGCTTATGGGCAAAGCACATCAACATTTTCCTATACAAATTTCACCCCTTTATTTTATGATGAGCTTAGTTATGCAATAACAAATTCTTCCAGTACATTTTGTAATGGAATGTTTCAAATACCTTGTATTTATGATTACATTGCTACTCAAAATGAAAGTTTAGCAAAACATTCACTAGAAGTAGCAGATCAGTTCATAATGGAGAATACCAATATGGGTAAGAGTTTTTTATAACTTTTTATTTAACAATTATAGAATGATGTAGTTAACAATATAGCACTACAGAAATGACAGTTGGCTAATGTGCATCAATCTAGAAATATTCCTTAAAGTTTACTTTGGGGGCAGTGTGGCTTAGTGCAAGCTGATCATTTAAATTGTTTTAAGTTTGATACTTGACTTTGACATACTAAAATGATTTGTTTTTAATGCTTTTATCTTCTAGAAAGTAAATACTGTTTTAAATACTTAAAATTATGCTTAATTAAATTCATTTCTTTTGTCTACAGCAAATCAAGCACCATTTATTAAGCTAAATCAAACAAACTTTGAAATATATATAAATACTCCTTTTTTCATCAATGTTAGTGGCTATGATATTGATGGGAATGTTACACACTTCATAGTATTAACCAATGTAAATTACACTGTAAAGCAAAAAAATCAAGTTACTTCAACATCTTATGCAACAACCGAATTTATGTTTATGGTTACAAATTTAACTGTAGTAACAATTGGGTAAGTAGGACTACTTCATTTACATTTTGTCTGTCTGTTTGTCTTTTATGCATTACTACACTTTTCATCTGATTGCCATGAAACTTTGTGAAGATTTATGTGGAAAACAAAAATTAAATTTGAGAGGGTCAGCGACCCATTGTGGTAGGATTTTGCACAGTCAAACTGTACTAGGCATATTCTCACCAGCATTCAAAGGAGCCTGTGCACCCTAGGCTCCCACATGAACTCTATGGTACCTACATTCGTTTTAAAGAGTACCATACAATAGGAACACTGTGGGCCAAGAGATTTGATAACTAAACAGAACCAGGAAGTGCACCTCGTGTGATGTGGTAAACAATTGAACCCAATGACTCTCATGACATGTGTTCTACCTCATTATTATGGAGGTTGATTAATTTACCATTAAGACTTTCATATGCCCTTGGGTTTCAGGGCTGTATTGTGGACAAACTCGCATCCCAACAACTATGATCAAACACTTATAGTGCAGACATTATTTACATTTTTCTAACTTAGTTTTAGAAAACATTGATAAGGCATTGATGAAATTCACTTCACAAGTTGCAACATGCTTGTTGGTTAAACTTGGTTACAGCTTTAATTAATATTAAGTTTTACCACAATGCTTATTTTTTAATTTCTGCTGTGGACATTAGTGTTTTCCAGCATTTTGCTAAATATCAGATGGATAATTTGTTTTTTTGGAAATCTGTCTATGAAAAACTAAAAAAAATAACATTTGCTTTTTGTCATCTTTTGTTTTTATGCTGTTTTGTATATTTAAATTAGAATCACTATTATCAAAATGTGTGAGTGTGTATGTATAATAGATTGTTTTTGTCTAAAGTTTTGTTAGGGAATACTATTCATTAAAGATTTTTGCAAAAGTAACACACTTTTACATAACATATTTATTATATATTATTATATATAAACACACATATATATATATATATATATATATATATATATATATATATATATGACTATATATTTACAAATTGGGTCATCCATAAATTACGTCACGCCACACACCCCCCTGAAATTACGTCACACCTCAGCCTATTACCCCACCTCCCACTCAAAATTGCTGTTGAAATTTTCTTAAAACATCGATATTTTTCCAAAATCTTGTCAGAACTCTGTCAACAGATGGTATTTTGATCAAAACCTATTACAATTTATTAAAACATTCTTCTAAAACGCAAAATAACGGCTAAAACTCGTTTTCTAACATTGTTTTTTAATAATGCAAAAAAGTGACGTCACACCATCTGAACCTCCCCCCCCCCCCATTCCCCCTCATCACACATCATCACAAAATTACGGACCCCCCTCCCCCCTACTAGTATGACGTCATTTATGGACGACCCCAATGTAGCAATTAATTGTTTTCCTTAAATTGATAAAGCTAAAATATGATACATTTTCTCCCACAGAATAACAGCTGTTGATGATAGAAACATGCAGTCTGAAGTTATCCCTTTGTCTCTTACTCTCTGTACTGGTTGCAGTAATCAAGGATCATGTAACTTCTCTGTTACCAGACCTACCACATCTCCTTATTTTACCTATGCAACCTGCAACTGTAACTCTAGCCATAGAGGCATGTTGATAGTTTAATATAGAATTACATTTAATTTTTTTTTAAGTGTTACCACATTTAAAAATTTTAAAGCTAGGGCTTTTAAAATATATTGAAGTTGTAATGTTTTGCAGTTGTTTTAGTCTGATTTATTTTAAATAGAATTTGAATAAAACATCTGCATTAGCATAAATAACATTCTTACTTTATAATATTTTTTACAACATAAACATGTAAGTTTGAATAATATTATGCAGTAATTTGTTTGCAAAATTTAAGTTTAAAGTAAACAGATCTCTGTGTATACAGCTTCGCAACTTTTTTTTGTATAATTTTTAATAGGAGTTGATTGTGAAGAAGCTATTGATGGCTGTGCTGATAAGCCCTGCCCATTAGGCTGTACAAATCTTTCAAACAATATAAATCAGGATACTGGAATATTTTATTACTGTGAAAATTGCCCTGTTGGTTTTAATCTTAGCATTGCTAAAACCAAATGTGAAGGTATGATGTTTCCATATTTTTTATTAGTACATTTGTGGTTAATAGAACACAGTAATATTATAGGGTATAATGTAAACTCAGTGTGTTTACTGCATGCATTTGAATAATCAATGGTAATATTTTAAACAATTTAAATGAACACTATAGCATTAAATATGGTAAGGCCTAAGAGCTACACAGTAAAAATGTGGAATACATTTTAATCAAGACAAAAACAAACTACATCTCTTGATGTAAGAGTATGATTATCATTTATCTGCTTTCTATTTTAAATTATATTTTAAAAAAAATGGTTACTTTAAAAACATTAAAAAAAGGTAGACATTGTTTTAAAAACAAGTTATTAGCTATGTAAAACTAATGAATAAAGAACTATAATTTTTACTAAGCCAACATTATTTATAGGATTATATTAAGACTATTATGAAATATATTGTATCAACAGACTTTGATGAATGTCAAACTTCACCATGTGATTCTCATGCTGACTGTGAAAATACTTATGGAAGCTTTTTGTGTCACTGTCAGAATGGTTACCAAAATGTAAACAACAGTTGTGTGGGCGAGTACTTTTTGCATTCAAAAATCAAAATATGATTTTAAAAATATGAAAAAAATTGTTGAAAAATTATAAAGAAACAATACTACACATTTGTCTATAAGCTAATATCTAGAGTAACACATGTTTGGTATCAATTTTTAAACAATTCACTATAAAGGTTCAATAAAGTGCAATATTTTATAATGTAATATTTGATAATATTTATATATTTGTATAATGTGCATTGTAAAATTTCTTTGATATTTAGACATAGATGAGTGTGCTGATAAACTAGATAACTGTGATCAGTTATGTACCAACACTCCAGGAAGTTTTAATTGTTCTTGTTATCCTGGATTTAATAGCTCCAAAAATACATGTATTAAAACAGAAACAGGTGAACATTATTTTTTTTTAAATTTATTTAAATCTTAACATTGATACTATTCATTTATGAAGATACTAAACAAGAGACGAATAATCAAATATTTTAATCTTCACTTTATTTTTAATTTAAAGGTATAAATCAATGTAAATCAGTAA
Source organism: Physella acuta (assembly GCF_028476545.2). NCBI lineage: Eukaryota > Metazoa > Mollusca > Gastropoda > Physidae > Physella > Physella acuta. The sequence continues at coordinate 53,815 of NW_026731670.1, read as the reverse complement.
ACGCAACATGCAATTATGGCTGCAACAATGACACTCAAGGCTGTTTTTGTAAACATGGATTTATTCTGAAAGAAAATGGCATTGATTGTATAGGTAATTCAAGATTCATAATAATATAATTAGAATCAAGCTTAATGATGTTTTGCTTTTTATTTTGTAACATATTCATTATAATGAGCTTTATACATAACAAAATAATATTTATTTAATTGAATACAGTTTTATACATTCTTGAAGAATTCATTTTGAAATAAGTATTTTGAGGTTACTAATATGTATACTTAAATTTTTATTCATTATCTGTTAATGCAAAATATGTATGTGCAGATGTTGATGAATGTAAGAAAAACATTTGCTCACAAAACTGCAGTAATAGTGAAGGGAGCTTTACTTGTAGCTGTAAGGCTGGTTACAAGATGAACAGTGAACACGCTCACAAGTGTGATGGTAAGTTTGACATTTTTTTTCATAACATCTTTCTTTAAAATCTCTTAATAAAATCTAAACAAACTTTTTATTCAATATTGTTTCTAATGATAATGTAACCCTCACTCAGTGGGGATGCTTTTACCCACTGAGGTGTTGTGGTTAAGACGGGCTGACCCTGAGATTAAGTACACACCGACACCGACAGTTGTTGTCCAGTACTCGCTCTATTTACAGCATCGAGCCATGACGGCGATGCAACACAGTAGTACAAAACAAACTAGCCAAGAAGAAAAATAAAACCGTAGCCCTTCATTAGGTCTACATCTTGGTCACCGTGTCCACAGACAGCAGGCTTGCATGTGCGACACACACGGCTAGGCATGAAACCCACAGTCCCATGTCACATGACATGGGACACAGGTAACATCGCTCATAAAAGCATGAAAAAAACAACTACGTCCACAGAGCCACAGCCCCACAGGGGCCGCAACTCAATGAATTAAAACTTCATATTTTTATCCCCCTTGGCTGGTAACCATATGTGTTACAATAAATAAACATAATTATATGTATCTAAATTGAAATTTCATTTAAGGTTTTTTAATACTTTCCTAACTCTAAATTTATTTAAAAAAACGATACCATTTTTGTCTGTTCTAGCTGCACTTTATTTTTCTATAGCTTGAACCCATACATGTCTCATTACATATTAGAAACCAGTGCTAGTCCTAAAACACATTCAAGTTTTGCGTTGATAATTTTTTTTCTAATAGCATGTCCTGATAATATGTATGGGTTAAACTGTGCCTCACAATGTGAATGTAAGGGCCATGCTCTACGATGTGACAGTATCAAGGGCTGTATCTGCCAAGACAATTGGAAGGGAACAAACTGTGACATTGATGTTGATGAGTGTGCAGAAGCTCCAAACATTTGTCCACCAGATCATTACTGTAAAAATACTAAGGGATCCTACACATGTAACTGTCCTACAGGATTTGAAGATATCAATGGGACTTGCATCAGTAAGAATTATTCATTAATAGAGATAAGCAGTTTATAGACCAATAATTTGGTGTTTGTTTCAACAATATTTTGTACTACTATAAATCATAGGTGAACATTATACTATTCAGGTCTGTAAAATACAGCATTATTGCCATAAATAAGGTTTTTATTTAGTGGCTATAGGATTGTTGTTTAACTTGGTTCATAATTGATAACAGAACTCAAATGGCTACCAGACAAGATATTACAAATGTAATGTAGTTTGGCATTGATTTGGATAGCCATTTGACACCATTATCTGGCCAGTCATATTAAATTAAATGTACAGTAAACACCACATAAAAATATTAATGTCTATGACAACAAACATATATTTAAGATAAAACACAGATACTTATTACCACAAAAAAATTATGTTAGTAGTTTTAACATTTGATTTTATTTATTATTAAATTGGGAATGACAATTTATTTATTGTATATAAAATTTCATCAGCATTAAATATTTTCATTAAATTAACTTTTAAAAATATGCTAATTACTTCAAATGCATTGATAATTAATTATTTCTAATTTCATTTTTAAACACTACTGACTAGAATAGTTCAGTAGATGTTATTTAAATTGTGTATAATCATTTGTTTTTCAGACATTGATGAATGCAACAATATTCTGCTAAATAATTGCTCCCAAAACTGCATTGATGCACCAGGCTCTTTCATTTGTGAATGCTTCAGAGGTTTTACAAAACTTTCTAATGGGACTTGCTTAGGTAATATAAAAAAAACATTGATTTTAAATCGAAGCCCACATTGTAAATCTAGCTATAGTTAAAACACTATAAAATATAAACAAAAACATTTAAAGCTGTAATAAGCCTAAATAAAAAAAACATAACTTCTGAAAAATTGTATCCATCACATTGAAAGTAAATGTTATCAATCTATTAATTAAGAATCTACAATATCTCTACAGATATAGATGAATGTGATAATGGCCAATCTGGCTGTGAGCAGATCTGTTTGAATGTTCCAGGGAGTAGCTACTGTGGTTGTTATCCTGGTTATAGATTAAAGGATGACAGAAAGACATGTGAAAAAGATGGTAATTTTAAAATATAATAAACAAATACTTAGTAAAAAAATCAGCATGTGCAGATACAATAGTATTTATTTTTAAAAAGTTGCTTTAAAAACACTTAAAATAGAAATATTTTTGAAAAAAAAATATGTACTCATTAATTTACTTACAGATTATTAACATAATATTTTAATGTGTGCATCAGCAATAAAAATCTATGTTTGAACTTTATAAACTTTTAAAAGAGAAATTACATTTTAATTTTAGTATGCCATAACTTGTGACCCAACAATTTTATTTTTTCAGCTGTGGATCCTTGCATCAATTTTTACCTTAACTGCAGCCAAGGCTGTACAGATGTAAATGGAACACCTCAATGTTTCTGTCATACTGGCTTCACTCTTAGCACTAATAACTTTGATTGCATTGGTGAGTTTGTACATTATTTAAAATTGACAGTTTTTTAACTATATTGGAGTTTTAAAGAATTAAATAATAAAATATTAATAGGTTTAAGTAACCCTTTTTTATTAACTTTAGTAAAACATTTCTCTGCCTCAACTTGAAATAATTTGAAATATTTGTATCAAAAACAACAAAAAGAATAATCATTTTATTGTTTTAATGAAATTTACGCATTATTTAAAGAATAAAAATAACTATAAACAACATTTTCCTAGAAAATATCCAACCATTCTGTATAAATTAAAAATAAATCACTACTCAAATGTAACGTCTTTTTTTTTAGATGTAAATGAATGCAAATCAGAAAATAACAAGTGTGATGGAAACTGTGTCAATACTATGGGCTCTTACAACTGCTCATGCCCTGTAGGCTATAAACTGCAAAATGATAAATTAAGCTGTCGAGGTAAAATAACTTATATTTAAATGAGAAGTAATTTATGACTGCATAGTGTTTGTTCTCTTTACATGTACTATTCATAGCAGCACAATTATCATAAATGCAGATACTGCATGTTTCCAGCTTTTGCTATTTAAGATTGTAAATATTTTTTCTTACACTGCTATGGTTAATAGTTCTATTTTTATTTTGTCTCTCTTATTTATTTGGAATACATTTTGTTTCTGAAAATATTATATTTAAAGCAATAATATAGTCTAGTATAAGTTTATAATTGTCTATAATTTAAGTAATTTTAGTTGCAAATGATGTTTTCCAAAAAAATTATAATTTTGTAATGTTTAATTTCATCTAGCATGTGATGCTTATCATTGGGGAGATAACTGTGCAACTACATGTAACTGTAGTATACAAGGCACATCAAGTTGTGATGCTGAAATTGGATGTCAGTGTAAAGCAGGCTGGGCTGGGACATGGTGTGAGATTGATCAAGATGAATGTTCTAGTGAAATTTTTCCTTGTCTGCCATTGTCTTCATGTATTAACACACCTGGATCATTTGAATGTCAGTGTAAAGAAGGATATATTGACTTAACTAACCATACATGTACAGGTAATGTGAACATCCTTTTTAACTTTGTATTTCTTTTAAAGGCACATACACATTATTATTAATCACTAATTCTTGAACGTATTTTAATACACCATTTAAGTAAAATTATTAAAATATTTAACCATTTAATTATATTTTAATGAAAAATGCTTCTGAAAAAATTATTTTTGTTTTGTTTATTAAAGATAAAAACATAATTTCTAAGCAATTTAAACACAAATAACTCCCTTGAAATGGTAATAATAATGACTTATTATCAAACTAATTATTCATTCAAGTGTACCGATAGAGTCATAGAAATCTACATTGCTACCATGTGTTTTCAGAATGTTATTATGGAACTAACAGATACAGTTGTAATCAAAATTGCTCATGTAATGTAACAAAGGGTATTTGCTTTGCTGAGAATGGAACATGTGAGTGTCTAAAGGGATGGAAGGACACAGGCTGTAATACTGATATAAATGAATGTAACTACCAAATCAATCCATGTCAGAACAATTCAATCTGTGTTAACACATTGGGATCATATAGATGTGTCTGTGATAAAGGCTTCTTTAAATCAAACCATGGTTGCACTCGTAAGTATTTTACATTTTTATTTTATTTTATTTTTTTATTTTTTTTATTTTTATTTATTCTTCATTTATTTTTTAATTTTCTATTTTGCCCAAATAATATATTAATATTAGAAGCTATTATAAAGAAAGAAAAAAAATTGACATTTTTGAGCAAACATTTATTGACACAGCTAACTGAAAAGCCTTAAGACTTATTGTTTTGTAAATTAAAAATTGAAAATGAAAGTTTTAAAAATTAATTTTAATTATTTTACAATATTTGTTTTAGCTTGTAGTAAAATGAAATTTGGTCAAGACTGCAGTGAAAAGTGTAATTGTGTTCAGCTTCACACTGAGAAATGCAACAATATCAATGGATCTTGTGCATGTAAGCCAGGCTGGACTGGAGTTCATTGTGAGACAGATATTGATGAATGTTTAAACACTAGCTACTGCCAAGATGCACATGATCATTGTTTTAATATAAATGGATCGGCCGAATGTAGATGTGATGAAGGATATGGAAAATCAATTGGCCCACTTTGTGAAGGTGAGATAAGTAATTTTATAATTGTTATTTATCTTACACATCAACTCATGCTTAAGTTAATATTTCTTTTCACACTTTAGTTAATACTTTTAGGCAGTTTAAATTTTTTTTGATCAAACTAAAATTACATCTTAATTCACTGTTTAATTTACACCTCAGTCACATTTTAATTGAAATAAAACCCACTCATTTGACATATGACAAATCAGCCGACAAATGTTTAATTTCATCTAACTATCAAATTTAACATTAGTTGATTAACTAAAGTAGTTTTATTCAAACCTTCCTGTGATTATAATATTTATTGTAAACATTTTACACTTACAGATATAGATGAGTGCCTTGATCCATCTTACCAGTGTGACTTGAAGACTACAACATGTAACAATGCAGAAGGATCATATGAATGTATTTGTAAACCTGGACATTTAACAAAAACAAATGACAAATTTGCTTGTACAGGTGACTTTTTATATGAGCTGATAATTTGATTTTGTACTTTTTAGAGAGTAGGTTGGCATAGCTGAATTCTAGAGAACTTAGACATCAAGATTCCCTGTTTATGTCCAAGACACATGGGGCAAATAAAGTAGAGTTCATCTGTTTCAGTGACCTCTTTATTTTCCTTAATGAGAGTTAGGTACCTATCAGAACTGGGTGAACTCAGGGACATTCTACTGATTTGAAACCGGATTTGGGTTTAGCAGTCTAGTGCTCTACTTCAGTTCAGTTCTAGGGCTTGAGTTAGTAGGCATTTCTGAGTGTACACAGCTCATGGGAGTACCTGACTCAAGTGGAAAGTAAATGTGGCTATACATGTGCAGATCACACAACTCCACACTTTGCTGATATTAAAATTCAGATACCATCAACCCTAAAAAAGAACTACATAATTTTGAGAAAAGCTCTTACACTACTAAAAGTATTATATGAATATAATAATTTAAACATTAAATTATTCTATAAACAATAATAGTATTTGTCTAAAATTGTAACCTTTGTTTTTGTAATTATCTTACAAGATGTCTAAATACATTTATTAACATCTAAACTAAAAAGTTATATAATCAACTGATTTAACCAATGATGTTTCCATACAGTGAACTACATTTCATTCCCTTTGACTGTTCAACTTCAGTACCCCAAAGAGAAAATAAACCCATTCTTGTTTATTTCAACGACGATAGAATCAAAAGCATTATCAAGCAAAATTGCAGATAGTGTAAGTTTTATTTATACAAAACATTTATAGACTAGAAGGTTAATAAGGTTTAACATTATGCTTTGTTTAAATAGTATATTTAAGTTAAGTTTGAATAAAATAATCTTTTAAGCTATTAAAACTTCAAATATCTCTAAGCTCTTGCTATATTTATGTGTTACAATATAGTTATCAGAATTAGTAGCAATTTTGTTGCAATTTTGTGAATCTTTCAAAAGGCATATAATCAATGTTAAATTATAAATAATTCATTTATGGGTTTAAAACAGCCTAAAATGATCTATAAACATTTATTTCAGTTAACTAAATTTGGTAAAGAAAAACTTGGTCAAGCTATTTTGCCTTTCATTATAAATAAACTTGTGTAAGTATTACACAAAATTTGATTTTGTGGTGTAAATACTGTAACATTATATCTTCATTAAAATAAAATATTGTTTTCATTTATAATGTTGACTTATGCCAATACATTATGATAAGTTAAAATGCTATTTTTAAGACAACTTATACCTGTTAAAAATTACTTTTTTCTAAAGAAATGGATCCGTTATTGCCTATACAGAACTACAGGTTGATCAATTGTATAGTAACAGTGACTCAGACCCTGCTTCAACGTTTGCTTATGAACTAAACAAAGCAGGAAATTTGACTATTGGTTCTGAAGTAATTGAAGTACTGGATGTTTCTGTGTGTAACACTTCATGTAAGTCAATAAAATTTGTTCTAATTTATTTTTCTAATGCATTTCAATGAACTCAAGTATATAACTTAATTGAAACACATTTCATTATAAAAAGGTAAGCATTTTAAAAAAAAACTTATTTTCAGTAATTTGTATAGGTTTCGTGTGTGAGCATAAGAATAGTAAAAATAAATGTTATTGTACACAGTTTTTTAAACATTTGAGTTAATAATTAAGGTATTCATGATGATTTGATCCTTCTTAACATGAAAAAATACAAAATATTACAATAATTTAAGATAAAGTTTTACAGCTAATGCGCATACATAGTTTTGTTTTTAATTAGTGAAAACACTACCAAGTTCATGTGAGGTGTACTCTGTCTTGAAGAACTGTTCATCTAGTCCATCATACAAAGAGAACTCAGTAGCATCTTGTAAAATCATAGGTAATTCTTTTAAAATAAATGTAAAAACTTTATCCAGTTTGAATTTGCAAATTTATTTTATACAACATTGTTCTGTTAACAGCTATAAGCAGTCTTTTTGGTTTGTCTACTGTGTGCTTGTTTTGAATTTTTATAGATTTGAAATAATAATTTGAATAAATTATATTGCTAGTCCATTTATAAAATATATATGGGGAAATGTTTAAAATTTACTTAGTGTTAATGGGATGGTGTGGTTTAATGGTAACGTATACTACTGCTAAACCAAAAGTCCCAAGTACAGATCTCAGGCTAGTGTCTCTCAGATCTCCCAGAGACCTCCCAACACTGATGAGTACCTGACTCACATCAGGTAAAGGCAGAGGCATAGAGAGGGGGGGGGGGGCGGGGGTGCAGACCGCACCGGGAGACACCATTTAGGGGGGGGGGGTGACACCAAGGCAAAAAATAGCAATATATATAGAGAAAAACTTGAGGGTGGGTGCAAATCGAAAACTTGAGGGGGGGGGGATGCAAATCAAAAGTTTGAAGGGGGGGCATATTGAAAATTTGAAACTTTGTCCCCGGGAAGCGTCGCTACGCCTCTGGGGGGTGACACCATTAAGTGCTGCACCGGGTGACACCCGACCTCGCTACGCCACTGGGTAGAGGTATTTCTTCAAATGCTAAGGTCAAAGAAATAGGTGAATTTATGTACCTAATTGACCCCCAGTATGAAAGGAAACTATACTTATACTGCTAATATAGTTTATAAGTAGCAAAATACTGTATAATTATGACTGTCTTAGTAATACTCATTATTTCAAATAAAAAATAAAAGCTCAAATATTTTAAGATGCTGAGAAAAATACTGCATTAAAAATTGGATTGTCTGTTGGACTTAGCCTGCTGGTCATCATCACAATAGCTATTGTGGTGCTTGTTATCTTGCGATACAGAAATAGAAGACAAAAACTGGATAAAGAGGAATATATTGAAATTAATCCGTAAGTCTTTGAACTGAATGTGTCATAATAACTTCACTGTAAAAAAATTAAGTCAAGATAGCATATTTTGATTTCTTTAAAAAAAAATATTTATCAAAGAGCTCAGTCAACACATGACTTGTAGTGATTATGAAAAGGACTTAATGTTTATCTGCAATGATTGTATAATTAAAATAATAACATAGGTCTATAACTTTGTAATAATAATGCTGTGATCAAACATAGCTTTATATATTGTCTGCCATGAAAGCACATTCAAGATTCAGTGTTCTAATTTTTGTCTTAAATTTTTTTCTTAGACCACTGCTATCCCCATTACCACAAAAAACTGTATACAAAACAACTGAGGAGAAACATGCTTACAATACACTTGAGATGCAATATACAGATCCTGATGTACATTATCAAATGATACCAACCACATCAGAGGAACAAGGAACTAATTTACCTGACCAAAACACTGATATTAATACATATTATGAAATAGTGAAAGATGCAGAAAATAAGACAGCGGCATTTAGAGAAATGGCTACTTATTCAAACAATGACATTACTCCCAACATTCCACTAAGAAAGAAATCTAATAATAAACCAGCTGAAGATTCAAAAATAACTAACAGTACATACAATGAAATACAGAATAATCAAAATAGTTTAATTGTTATTAATTCAGATATAACCAATAGTACATACAATGAAATACAGAATAATCAAAATAGTGTAAATGATATGAATGCAGGAATAGACAACACTCCATACAATGAAATCCCCATCAATCAAGACCATGAAGTTGTAAACAGCCTAGAAGAGGATAACAGTCCTTATAATGAAATTAATCCTGACGAAGATAGAGGTCACAATCCATACCATCAATTAAATGAATCTGGAACAAATGACTTGGACAAGGAACATGTGAGTAGTACAAATTTGGAAATATACATTTTTAAAGTAGGATCACAATGACTGGTTCAGATTAAATTAGAACTTTTTTAAAAAAAATAAATGTTCAATGTTTAATCTTTAGCTATACTTCAATGACAAGTTTTTGTTTTTTTCATTTTTCCCCCACAGGTTTATGAAAAAATCCAAAAGTGAAGAGTTGAATCTAATCTAGGCTTAACCACATTAGTAATCATTAGTATGATATAATAAACAATGTTTGTAAATCATGTTTCCTTTTTCATTCATACATTAAAATTTACATGGATATTGTTTCCAATACCCCTGTATGAATATGTTACCAGGATGTATAAAACCCCAGCATTTATAGAATACCTTGGCAATTTAGCAATCCATGTTGTTCTTTGAATCACAGAATGAAAATTCCTGATTTTCATAAGATGGGCGAGTCATAGTCTTTCAATCCAGTGATCAGTTTTCTAATTTGATGTCTGGCTTAGTTCTTTCAAGCAATATTATATTCTACACTTTGCCTGTGGTTGTTTAGGTAAATGTATGACCCATTTCCTAAATGGAAATATTTCATTATTCTTGTTTTTTTTTAAAGCAGTATTAAATCAATTTACTCAAGGTGTTCAAATGAGTTTGAATTTAAATTCATGTTTGAGTTATGTTTGCCATTGTAGTTTGCTACAAGTTAAATTATGCATTTGATTGTCATTTTAACTTCTCATGTCCAAAAGTATAAATAGTTCACAATGGTTTAGTCTTTTATATGGTGCCTTTTTTACATGATTAATTCATAGAAAATAGATATTGGCTATATCCTTTTGTTGGAGTTACTAAATGCTTCATTCTAGAACTGTCTTTGGGTTCAATTTCTTGTTCTGTGTGAGGTGAAAGAACATTTGTAAACCTACATTTTCAGACCAACATATTGAAAGAAAACTCACATCAAATATATATTCATAACTTTTAGCATATGCCTGGTTATTTTTCTTTCATTTTATTTATTGCAATATAATCAGTATATTCAACTAAAGTCATGTTGTATTCAATATTTTGTATTTTTAAAATTAAAATGCACATAAAGATTTTGTGAAAATTCCCAAGGTACTTGTTCATTGTTGGTAACAAAACCACTTTCTAATTATATAAGATTTAATTAACTGAACTAAAAAATAAAGATATATCAGACATATACTATTAACATTTTTACTTATTAAGTGTGTACCATTTAGCCTAGTAGTATAAATGGAAATTATTTTTTTTTTAATTTCCCTCTTTCTTTGTATAATTTAACTTCCAGTATCATTCTACAAATATTGAAGTTAGTGTAACTTAAATAACAAAATTGACTGGTGTATTTACCTTATAAACACAACGAATTAGTAGGCTATTTATTTAGTGGCAGAAATCTTAGATGAAAATATGATTGTCTAGCCAGTATCAGCAAAAATATTAATTTGCATTAGTTTGTATCAACATGAAAATAATTGTGCATAAACCAATAGATTAAATTATCTTTACACTTATAATATGTAGTGAAGGGGGATGAATGGGGGTAAATGTTGTTGTTACTTGGTACCCTATCCCATTCGTCCTTGTTCAGTTCTCGTGCTGTGAATTGTAATAGTCCGGTTTGTACCAGTTTATGAAAGGGTATATAAGGTGTATGAAAACGTGTGTGATTGCCTCAGTTTTGTCCAGATCTCCAATGTTAGTACCGGTTAGGTTTATACTAGTTTTTTAGCCACTGTATCTTAGTTTACTGGCTTGTGTATTTTGTGTTTAGACTAGACTGTGTTAAGTGTAAATAGTGTATATACTATTAAATTCTTTTAGTTTTCAATGAGCCTTTGTTTCATTCAGTCTTATTTTGTAACCGTTTGTGGTTGTTTGTCTTATGTGTTGCGCTACGCATCGGATCACCCGGAAGGCGTGTCCGTGTGTTCACAATATAATATATTACGTTTGTTTTGCACAAAAATGTTGTCATTTATATTGAATTTATAAGTGAGAGTGTAAGATTGTGCTTGATATAATTACATAATTGTGGTTTTATTAAAACTGTAATACCAGATGTGTAATATAGAACAGAGATGTAATTATATGGAAATAAATATATTCTAATAACATTCTATTATGTACTTAAATAATTCTGGTACATTATTTTTCCATACATTATTTTTTTAGTTAGAGATCAGAAATTCATTATTTTCCTCAATATTGAAAAGGAAACGCCAGTGCAATTTTTATTTCAAATGTAATGATAGCAGCAGTCTGAGCACCAATATATTCTGAATTTTTTTATGCTTGTTAGCATGAGACTAGATGACATGGTCAAATGATAGAAGATTTGTCTGTTAACATAAATGTCTAGAGTTCAAGTGCTTGGCTAGAGTCCCTGACACCACCATACTCTGATGTGTACCTTATTTATGTTAGAAAAAGTAAAGGCGGACAGGCCTAGTACTAAGCAGACTATCCCTTCATATGCTGAGGTCACAGAAATTGTTGAACTCTACTTTACTTGCTATTTTATTATATATACTCTAGTTATACTCTAGTTAAATGCTACTTCCTACATATTTTCTGTTACTGGTATAATTACATGACAACACTCAATTATTATGCTAGTAGGCAGGCCTATGTTTTTAATTCCATTTCACAAGAGACAAAATCAAATACAAAACATTTAAATCGATTCACAAAACACATTCACTAAGTAATGGCACAAATGCACTTTACTCAGAGAAATGAAAAATGCATAGGCCTATTATAACTATACTAGCCTACTTATCAAGTTGTGAACTAAAGTGTTAACACAAAGGCTACCATGTATCAGTTTTGTGATGCAATTTTTTTAATATCTTTTTTCCTAAACTGTTGTATATTGCAATATGTAGACAACAATTGTAATAATAGTGTGCAGATATTAAAATAAATACCAAAATTAAATATATTTTAAAAACTTTGTGAACAATTTATTGCTAAATATTATTACATATAATATTTACATAAAGTATACTCAATTACTAACCAACAATAATTACAATTTACAAGTTATTAAAATTTATATATTAATTCTAAACATATTATTAACATTGAACCTAACCCAAAATATAAGATAATCATAAGGTTCGGTTAATGAAAGGAAATGGCAAAGGCTATAATGTGGTTAGTAAAACATTTGTTGCAACTATTAATCTAATTTTAACATGGATATTTCACATCATCTATATAAGGAGATATTAATTTTCACTGAATAATAATAAAATTAAATTGATTATACAATTTATTTTTCTAAGATTTAGGATTTATTATGTGCCAAAAGAGTTGTGATAATATTTAAAGTTTTTAAAAATCGTCAGGAAATGGTTTGCCGATATGTCAGTACATCAAGTTTTCATTGTATATAGCTTCACTAAAAGGAGAAAGGACTTGATTAAACTTTAAACATTTAGCAGCTGGATCACTTGCCATCACAGGGGGTAGTTCCATGGACTCATAACTTGAGTCTTCCCTTGCACGCTTTTTATTACTAAAAAAAGAACATATTATTTTAAATGTTAAAAAATACACCAGGCAAAGTATATTAACATACATACATTTTCAGTGAATGTAAGTACTAGTCAATGTAGATTAAAAAAGCACTTCTAAAAATAAAACAATTTTTTACCTTTAAAATTTTAAGCTCTAACTAAAATATATATTTATTTTAAAAAGCCACGATAGTTAAATAAAATTAATAAACAAAATTGTGAATTTTTATAGAAATAATTTTCTTAGGTTTGATTAGGTTGGCCTGTCACCACTCCTGGGACAAATGCCACTGACAAGAGATTGCCAGGCATCTCTGTCCTGTGCTAGTCTTTAGCCTAGTAATTTTTTGACTGAATGATCCCGATTATTTTATAATTACTTACAGGATTTAATAATAAAAAGTAAATGTAAGTACATGATTTACATAAGGCCTATATACTTACTCATTAATAGGCTTTGAATATAGATGGTATTTAGTTAACTCCTTTTGATGAACAATAACATAAACAGCAATAACCACAACAATGATGATAAACACATCCTAGAAGTCCTAGAATTAAGGCCAACCTGTCTGTTAATAAAGAAATTACATCAACTGTAAAATGAGCATGTTTTGATTTTCACAAAGACAAATGTAGCTAAATAAAGTTATTTTAATAAAAAAAAATATTGTCAATTTTTAAAATACCTGTATCCTTTATAATTGTCTTACACTGTGTAAGATTCTGAGTATTTTCGTAACAATTTTCATTGGATGAACATGATTGAGATAACTGAGTGTACAGGTCACAAGTATTTTCTGGAACTAATAATTAACATGAGAATTAGCAGATATTGAAGAAAATAAACAGCTGATAAAACATTTGTTTGCTAGGTAGATCTGCAATTGAAAATATGTTTAGGAATGATTAAGATTGGTTACTTTGTGAAGTGGGGGACTGCATAAAGCGCTAGGTTGTTAACCCATAAGTTTCAAGTTTGAATCAGGTTCAAGGCAATAGAATGTCTCTGTAACCCATGTTAAGGAAAGTAAAGGTGGGCCGGTAAATGGCTGACCTCACCTTCTTTCACATTCCAGATCAAGAAACAAATGAACTCTACTTCATTAGCCCAATGGATCACTAGGTTTATAGAGAATTCTTTACTTTTTTTTAATATGAACTATGTGAATAATGCAAATATTTTAAAGTGTATATATTGCGAAAGGTAGATGAAATAAACACAGCCTTATGCTAATAGAAAAAAAAATTGTTGTAAAATATTTAATTCATTAAACTTAAACTTAAACTTAAACTTGAACTTGAACTTGAACTTGAACTTGAACTCCAGTCGTTTGTCAAGTAGTCTTTCTCAACTGACAATGGAGAATATTACATATCAAATAACCTTGTCTTTCGTCGTTTTCTATCATCTACGGTTTCACCTGCTGAACCATGGTTGGAGAAAAAACAACTATGGGTACTGTTATAACTGGGTTCTATTGTGTCCCGCAGATATGCAATGAGAGGTTTAAACTACTTGATACAATAGAATATCCAGATACCACTACCATTTTATTATATCTTGCCATACAGTAGTTAATTTAGAAAAAGTTTACTTTAACGTATCGTATATAAATGATTCGACAGGACGACCTTATTTAGTGTTTCTATTTATTGCACTATAATATATACATCAAACGACTTGAATAAACTATACTAGACTGGACCACATTACAACATCCCCCTAACATCAATACGAACAAGACTACTTGAAGCTTCTTCCTGGGCAACAACGAACTCACACTAAAACGTCACTTTATTGCGTACCCCGTCACACTTTCACTCGTTCAATATTATAGCTTCGCACCAGCATTCATGCGCACCAATTTGCCTAGTCAAACATGCATCATAACATTACCCCCTCTCCCTTCAAGCTAATCATATTAGCTTTATTAATTACATCAATAATCCAATATTCTGTTTTACCTAACAATAGCAACTATGGTAGCATTCACCTATAGACCTTAAAGTCTAAACAATTTTAATCAATTCTTGAAGTTTCTGTTTAGTTCATCTCTCCACTCACACCAACATATTTTGACAATTCTGCAAAGTATACGTCTCAGATCACCAGTTGGGTATACATCCTACAAACACACTTCACGTTGATTCATCATATAAAAGCCAGGATTCCATACAGTGTCACTCACATCGTAGACCTTAAACATCACATCAGTTCCACTGAAAAGAAATTATTCCTAGGGGAAAACAACATGTCACTACTAATCGGTTATCATTATCTAACATAGTATCTCTAACCTAATGTATTAGACTTATCTAATGTAGTACCTCTTCTGTTAATTACGCTACATTATTTATACAATAAATCACATCTTACGTAATACTTTGGTGCCAAGTAATTAAGTAACCCGTTCAATTTCATAATTCATTAAATCACCTGCGTATATTCATCTCATGTTATAATGACAAGTACCAATAATAATTCTCAGCATCTTCAGTAACCAAATACAATATCCCATAAAGGATTATTTTCCCCAGAACCCTTAAATCCATAACCAGGTACCCGATACATCCTCGAGCTACCCACACAAAAAAAATCTGACTGCATCTTCAGTCTTGAAATCAACTAACTACCGATGAAGCAACCGACCAACGAACTATTCTCCAGCTGGCCGGGTGATGACACCAAATTATCATGAAACAGCAATATCCTAATCTTCTTTGTTCCTTATTCGCTAAGAAAACAAACCTCATGGATAACATATCATCACATATCATAGATTGAAAATCTTATCATTATAACAAATCAAATCCAGATCATAGTGACATTATCATCTTGTCAACAATATAACACCGCCCTCAAACCGGCGTGTCCCCATTAACTATAACAATAGCAATTATCACTAATATTGATGTCTTACTTATCATACTGCGACCACCATCAGCATAACACAGCAATAGGCTCATAACGCCTACAGCCCCTGCTTAATCACTACAATTTTTTGTTCCACTAAGACGTAATAGAAAAAAAATGTATTTGCCAACTACTGAAAAGATAATTGAAGAGGTACTACTTATCTAGCTTGTAGAACTTGCGTATCATCATCGGCTTTATCACACATTTGTAGTTTGTTCTTGGGCGGATAAAGGCTATAGAAGCAAACACATAAAGAAAAGCAGGCTGAATTTGGAGTCAATGGCCTCAACGGCGCATAACAAGTTGACTAGTATCCTTAATTGTGATGGAGGCGTAGTCGAGACGGTTAAAGCTAATGATTGATAAATTCGAAAAAGTCTCGAGTTCAAACCCTCTGGCAGATATGGCTAGATCCCCTACAACACTAAAAATTAAAAACGTAGAAGAAGAACACAATACACACTTCCCACACACATCCACTTGTCCTTCACAACACGGGTCCTCCCAGCACGGTCTTCACGTCAAGGTCCTTACAGCACAGGTCATCAAAGTACATGTTCTCCCAACAGGGTACCTCAAAGCACAGGTCATCAGAGTAAATGTTCTCACCACACGGTTCCTCGCAGCACAGGTCATCAGAGTAAATGTTCTCACCACACGGTTCCTCACAGCACAGGTCGTCAGAGTAAATGTTCTCACCACACGGTTCCTCACAGCACAGGTCGTCAGAGTAAATGTTCTCACCACACGGTTCCTCACAGCACAGGTCGTCAGAGTAAATGTTCTCATCACACGGTTCCTAACAGCACTGGTCATCAGAGTAAATGTTCTCACCACACGGTTCCTCACAGCACAGGTCATCAGAGTAAATGTTCTCACCACACGGTTCCTGACAGCACAGGTCGTCAGAGTAAATGTTCTCACCACACGGTTCCTCACAGCACAGGTCATCAGAGTAAATGTTCTCACCACACGGTTCCTCACAGCACAGGTCATCAGAGTAAATGTTCTCACCACACGGTTCCTCACAGCACAGGTCATCAGAGTAAATGTTCTCACCACACGGTTCCTCACAGCACAGGTCATCAGAGTAAATGTTCTCACCACACGGTTCCTCACAGCACAGTTCGTCAGAGTAAATGTTCTCACCACACGGTTCCTCACAGCACAGGTCATCAGAGTAAAGGTTCTCACCACACGGTTCCTCACAGCACAGGTCATCAGAGTAAATGTTCTCATCACACGGTTCCTAACAGCACTGGTCATCAGAGTAAATGTTCTCACCACACGGTTCCTCACAGCACAGGTCATCAGAGTAAAGGTTCTCACCACACGGTTCCTCACAGCACAGGTCATCAGAGTAAATGTTCTCATCACACGGTTCCTAACAGCACTGGTCATCAGAGTAAATGTTCTCACCACACGGTTCCTCACAGCACAGGTCATCAGAGTAAATGTTCTCACCACAAGGTTCTTCATGACACGGTTTCTCACATCAAGGGTCATAACGGCACAGGTCTTCAGAGCACGGGTCTTTATAGAACTGGTCTTCATACATAAGTCTCCAAACACAGGTCTACTTACACGGTTTTTACAACAACAGTCCATATATCACGAAGACATAGTCCATACGGAAATTATATCAATTAAACTTGACTGGTTAGATAGTTATAGCGTTTGCTGTCTAGACTTTGAATATCCTCCAAATGGCTGCTTCACCTTGCTATACTGTTGTTATAGCTGGTTCGCGTTGTTGTGCTGCACTACCATATTATTTTGAGTGAGTGGTTTGGGTTGTCTGATTCGATACCATTCTAATTTCCACTACCATGTGGAGGTTTTGTACCCACAGGCATGCTTCATAACATTTGTTCACCAAGACGACATAGACGACCACTAATCAATAAGATGAAAGCTGGCTTTTTGTTCTTATCTTTATTCTCATACTCCCTTTCACCAAGGCCAAAAAAATCATACTAACTCACACACAGTACCCAGCAACCAGTCTCTACACCAGAACGTCACTGTCGCACTATACGCGTCATCATTCCATGCGCACCATTTTGCCTAGTCAAACATATATCATAACTTGTACCACCACCATATCACCAAGAAATCCTTACGTTAGCACATGAAAACCCGATGTCTGCACATCCAGGGCTAAAGAAGACATTAGCGAAGATCAGAGAACAGATCTTCTGGTGAAAGATGCGGAATGACGAGTCCTGCTACTGCAAAACATGCATGAACTGTCAACTTGCCGGAAAGCCTAACTAAAATATCCCCAAGGCCCCGTTGAAACCAATTTCTGT
Source organism: Physella acuta (assembly GCF_028476545.2). Lineage (NCBI taxonomy): Eukaryota > Metazoa > Mollusca > Gastropoda > Physidae > Physella > Physella acuta. The sequence continues at coordinate 35,696 of NW_026731670.1, read as the reverse complement.
GTTGGAAGAACCATTCGATGGATTGCGTCAGACCTTTGCCTAAGACAAAGGCGGATAATGAGTTCTTACTCACCATCATGTGCTCGAGCATCCGTTTTCCTGAAGCGTTCCCTCTGAGAAACAAAAAGGCAAAGACAGTAGTCAAAGCCATGACTAGATTCTTTACTACATTCGGTTTACCCAGAATCATTCATACCGACCAAGGTAGTAACTTTATCAGCCTTCACTTCCAGGAAGCGTTGCAAAGCTAGGCATCACTCATGTCACAAGCTCAGCTTATCACCCACAATCTCAAGGTGCATTTTAAAGATTTCACCAGACCCTGAAGACTATGCTGAGAACTTTTGTTAGAAGTAACGCCCAGTGGGATGAAACTGTTCTATGGGTTATCTTCGCCGCTAGAGACTGTGTTCAAGAATCTGTAAGATACTCACCCTTTCAGCTTGTGTTCGGTCATTCTGTCCGTGATCCTCTAAAACTGATCCAAGAGCGTTTGACAGGAGCCAAAACCCACCCAGTGGAAAACTTTTACCATTTTCATGTCCGTTTGAAAGCAGTATGTGAATTAGCTCATAAGAACTTAAGAAATGCACAAGAGGTAATGAAAGAACGCTACGGCAAGATAACTCAAAATCCAAAATTCAATCCAGTCGAGAAAGTCGTTGTTCTCGTTCCTACCATTATAAAAGCATTATTTTTAAGATACTGTGGACCCTTTACGGTTCATGCAAGATTTAATATTTTTGAACTATGTCATCAACACTCCAGACCGGAGGAAGAAACAACAGATTTACCATGTTAACAGATTAAAATAAACCGGGAGTGATCTCCCCTAAACTTTCTCGAATATTCTTATGCGTGGGATGGCAACTCGAAATAAATATAGACATGGTTTTTAATTACTTAATTTTTTTGATAAATCATAAATAGCTTAAATTACTAATTTCGGTAAACGGAAATTACTCAAAATTTGACAGAAGGTAGAGAATTAAATCTTCTACTTAATTGTAAAATTTCAATTATCTATCTGAAATACTACTCAAGTTATAGGCTTTTGAAAAATTCAAAGTAAAAAAGTACCACTTACGGTTATCGGAAATCGCTCAAACGTTGATACGGATCTACGATTTCGATAAAATACTTATATATGAAATTTCATCAACCTAGCTGTTACGGTACTCAAGTTATCGTGTTTTACAGACACACGGACAAGATTGCAAAATTATGTTTTTCCGTATTAGTGAGGAGTAAAAAGTCGAGATTTGCAAAAATCTAGATTTTTTTCTGCACGATTACAAGACTTTCTTTATACTTCGTATATACGAGAAAGTAAAAGTATTATGATCCTAATACATGTTCTGTTTCCACAGATAACGTTATTCTTCCAGTATGAACTTCTGATATAACGGATGATGTAATTCATAATAAACTTAAACCAATAAGATTGTTAAACTCATTATTTTTGTTTAAACCTAGATGAGAGGTTTATACATTTACCCACATATGATAATCAGAAATTGTCTCAATTGATTAATGCCTTTCCTTCAATTTTTGGTGATATTTCAAAAGAGGCCAATGTTTCCCCTCATAATGTTGACGTAGGAGATGCCAAACCAGTGAAATAGCATCCTTCCCGCGTTAATTGTTGTGTATTTAGATTCTTTTGATTTAATTGATTTTTTTATTGTGATAGCAATTTTCAGGTTTTTAGCGCAATTTCCATTCTGGAGAATTGCGTTTATTAACCCGTCATTTCTGGATGGATAGATGAATGGATGGATGAATGTTTGTCCGTAGCTTTAAGTCGTATCTCCTCCTCAACGAAGCAATATCGATGACTAGTTCCAAAAGCAATTATGTTAAGCAAGTTACGAGGATAAACATAGGCAATAAAAATTCCGGGTTTCTTTCATGGATTTCCCGGAAAAGCCAAAAAACCTCGAAAAAATGCAGTTTTTGACCTATATCTCGGCAACCAAACCACTTAGCGACTTGAAACATGTACCAGTCGATTCCTGCCATAATTTAAAACAATATTGCCGAAAATAGTTTTCAAAAATATCCTTTCGTTCGGTCACAAAATATTTTTTTTGAATTAATTAAAATTTGGACCGAATTAGTAGGTATTTTTTCCAACCACACCACACGCATCATCACGTTCAATAGCTGCGCCATCACGTTCAATGGCTGCGTCATCACGTTCAGTAGCTAGGCGCGCAATGGTTTTTAGTCATGTAACTCTATTGTAAATAAAACATGTATTTTAACCAATGGTTTTACTAACCCTGCTCTTGATTTACGCTACGACAGAGCTATTTTTAGATAACATAAGGAAATTGCGCTAAAATTGTCACTAGACTTTTTAATTACCTTGTTTACTTAAGCAATTTTCCCTGAATCAAGAATGTGAATTGTTTAGCATTCTGCTGATTCTTTAATGTCATATTGTTGAAATTGCTTGTTATTTTCAATTATAAACCTTTTTAATGTATTTTTCATTATTTGTATTGTTATAGTAATATATACCATAGTTCAGCTGATGCTATAGCTGACTTGAAAACAAGTAGATTACCCTATTGGTTTTCTTACATATATTAATCACACACACACACACACACATATATATATATATATATATATATATATATATATATATATATATATATATATATATATATATATATATATATATATATATATATATATAGATATATATAGATATATAGATAGATATTAAAACCCTTAACTAAAGGACTTTGATGTTTTTTACCTCACATAAGGATTATTCCCCTTTGACTAATTGTAAAATGCAGAATTGTTTTCCTTGGATTTTTCTAAGGATTTTTTCATGCACAGAATCATTTTGCTACTTAATTTAACATTCTTGTCATATTTGTATTGATGTATTGTTTTGTTTAACAAATCTGCCACTTGAAAAGGAGGGGGATGTGTCTACTTAGGTCTTTCTTTTGTTATAGTTTAATTTTATTAATGTTAAAATGGCCTTGAACTATCTTTCGTGTAGACTAAGAAATGTTCCATCAAACTCAAGTGATAGCATTCACAACTGTGTTCTTGTTTACCCGTGTTTTGGCTCCATCCCCTAATGGCCTTGACCTTTTTGTCAAAATCCAATAATTTTAGGGTGATATAGAAAGGAGAAATTTTCCAGACACGAGGCGCGCGATACACCCAGAGAGAACCCATAGCTCATAGCATCTATGTTGTGTTAGGCCGTAAATAACTTATGTTTCAATGGAACTCAGTATTTAATTTTTCACAGTGTAGGTTGTGTTAGTTAGATATTTTATCCAGTGTAATTGTTGAAAGAAATGTTTTTGATTTCCATGATATTGTAAGTTGGGTTTAAAATTATTGTATAGTTTTTTTCATTTTTTATTATTATTTAAACTTGTTTGCTTTTTAGATGGTTTTAGATTGATTAAAGTTATATTAGTTTTTAAAGGTCTTTGTATTTATAGTTAACCCTAGACATTAGATTGCGAGTCTACAAAGAGTCTTTGTTTCTACCAGTCTTTTATAATTTCGTATAATTCAACAGACTAGAACCATCCCAAAACAATAAGGGTGTTGCGTAATATTATCAGTTGTAGAGTTACGTAACAATATATATACACATATATATATATATATATATATATATATATATATATATATATATATATATATATATATATATATATATATATATATGGTTTCATAACAAATGATCTTAGGACAAATGATCTCAGGACAAATGATCTCAGACAAAATTTCATGGACAAAATATCTCAAGGATAATCTCAGGACAAATGATTTCAAGGACAAAAGATCTCACGGACAAAAGATACCATATATATATATATATATATATATATATATATATATATATATATATATATATATATATATATATATATATATATGGCTGTTTATCCCTTTAAATCATGCGGTCACTGTTCAGTCAATAATTTACCTTGGCATTTTTAAGCTTATCTTAAATCATGACAGCTATCTTTTTAATAGTTGAGGACTACAATATAGCTACTAAACCGAGCGATCCAGGTGTTAAAAATCAATACAGATTATCGGATATAAACGATATTCCAAATATATAAGATGAAAATCCTGCCGCTGCACTAGAGTTAGGTATTTATACGGTGAACGGAAAAAAGTCACAGTTTTTGCTAGGAAAAAAGTCACAGAAAAGAAGTCACAGTGGAACATTTTTATCGGAAAAAAAGTCACAGAAATAAAGTCACAGAAAAAAAGTCACAAAAGGATAAGGATAAGGATAAGGATAAGCAGTGGCGTAGGCAGGGGGGGGGGGTTAGGGGGGGTCATAACCCCCCCCCCCCCCATAGACCCCTCGGTATATATAAAAAGTATGAGGGGGGGGGGGGTGCAAATCGAAAGTTTAAAGCGGGGGGGGGGGGTGCAAATCGAAAGTTTGAGGGGGGGGGGTGCAAATCGAAAGTTTGAGGGGGGGTGCAAATCGAAAGTTTGAGGGGGGGGGGGGGGGGTGCAAATCGAAAGTTTGTCCCCGGGTAAAAATTGGAACCCCCCCCCCCCCCCTTGAGACGATCCTGGCTACGCCACTGAGGATAAGGATAAGGATAAGGATAAGGATAAGGATAAGGATAAGGATAAGGATAAGGATAAGGATAAGGATAAGGATAAGGATAAGGATAAGGATAAGGATAAGGATAAGGATAAGGATAAGGATAAGGATAAGGATAAGGATAAGGATAAGGATAAGGATAAGGATAAGGATAAGGATAAGGATAAGGATAAGGATAAGGATAAGGATAAGGATAAGGATAAGGATAAGGATAAGGATAAGGATAAGGATAAGGATAAGGATAAGGATAAGGATAAGGATAAGGATAAGGATAAGGATAAGGATAAGGATAAGGATAAGGATAAGGATAAGGATAAGGATAAGGATAAGGATAAGGATAAGGATAAGGATAAGGATAAGGATAAGGATAAGGATAAGGATAAGGATAAGGATAAGGATAAGGATAAGGATAAGGATAAGGATAAGGATAAGGATAAGGATAAGGATAAGGATAAGGATAAGGATAAGGATAAGGATAAGGATAAGGATAAGGATAAGGATAAGGATAAGGATAAGGATAAGGATAAGGATAAGGATAAGGATAAGGATAAGGATAAGGATAAGGATAAGGATAAGGATAAGGATAAGGATAAGGATAAGGATAAGGATAAGGATAAGGATAAGGATAAGGATAAGGATAAGGATAAGGATAAGGATAAGGATAAGGATAAGGATAAGGATAAGGATAAGGACAAGGACAAGGACAAGGACAAGGACAAGGACAAGGACAAGGACAAGGACAAGGACAAGGACAAGGACAAGGACAAGGACAAGGACAAGGACAAGGACAAGGACATGGACATGGACAAGGACAAGGACATGGACATGGACAAGGACAAGGACAAGGACAAGGACAAGGACAAGGACAAGGACAAGGACAAGGACAAGGACAAGGACAAGGACAAGGACAAGGACAAGGACAAGGACAAGGACAAGGACAAGGACAAGGACAAGGACAAGGACAAGGACAAGGACAAGGACAAGGACAAGGACAAGGACAAGGACACGGACACGGACACGGATCACGACAAGGGCTAGGGCTAGGGCTAGGGCTAGTGCTAGGGCTAGGGCTAGGGCTAGGGCTAGGGCTAGGGCTAGGGCTAGGGCTAGGGCTAGGGCTAGGGCTAGGGCTAAGGCTAGGGCTAGGGTTAGGGCTAGGGCTAGGGCTAGGGCTAGGGCTAGGGCTAGGGCTAGGGCTAGGGCTAGGGCTAGGGCTAGGGCTAGGGCTAGGGCTAAGGCTAGGGCTAGGGTTAGGGCTAGGGCTAGGGCTAGGGCTAGGGCTAGGGCTAGGGCTAGGGCTAGGGCTAGGGCTAGGGCTTGGGCTAGGGCTAGGGCTAGGGCTAGGGCTAGGGCTAGGGCTAGGGCTAGGGCTAGGGCTAAGGCTAGGGCTAGGGTTAGGGCTAGGGCTAGGGGCTAGGGCTAGGGCTAGGGCTAGGGCTAGGGCTAGGGCTTGGGCTAGGGCTAGGGCTAGGGCTAGGGCTAGGGCTAGGGCTAGGGCTAGGGCTAGGGCTAGGGCTAGGGCTAGGGCTAGGGCTAGGGCTAGGGCTAGGGCTAGGGCTAGGGCTAGGGCTAGGGCTAGGGCTAGGGCTAGGGCTAGGGCTAGGGCTAGGGCTAGGGCTAGGGCTAGGGCTAGGGCTAGGGCTAGGGCTAGGGCTAGGGCTAGGGCTAGGGCTAGGGCTAGGGCTAGGGCTAGGGCTAGGGCTAGGGCTAGGGCTAGGGCTAGGGCTAGGGCTAGAATATGTGTGTGTATCTGTCTTTTATGCATTTTTATTCTAACGCCATGAAACTATTTTTTATGATGAAATTTATTAAATTCAGCAATCATTTCGATGGAATTTCGCCATGCCAAATTTTGCAAATTCTAAACAAAATATTTCTAGATTGTTTTCTGTTACAAAAACTAGCCAGCTTACTCTATTATTTGAGCGAAACGTACTAAATTCTATTAATTTGTAACTTTTTTTAATGAAGGTGATCACATATTATAAAAAAATTTTTTAGTAACCATTCTAACATTTTACTTTCTCGTATACGAAGTAAGGATATACACCTATATCCACCGTTTTGTTATATTTGAAGTGTGCCTGTAAACGTGACTTCGAGACGTAAATATATCAAAATAACATCTGCTGCGTATGAGTTTTATCCCCTTTACTTAGATGAATACATTTTATCTCTAAAGTAAATCTAAATCTTTTAAGCCGTATTTAATTTTTAAGATGTGCATACAGATGTCATAAAAATAAAATGAGGTATTTGAAACACTTGCAAATTGTTAAACCCTCTTACTAGACGTTTTTTTTCGCACTAAGTGCGAATTTAAACAAGACAGTAAATTATTTGTTCTGAAGGATTCTCAACTTAATAAACCGGGAGTGCTCTCCCCTAAACTTTCTCGAATATTCTTATATAAAACAACAGGGGATGGCAACTCGAAAATAACCATGATTTTTTATCCATTTTTAATTACTAAACTTTTTAAAATAGTATAGAATCTCGTAGAAAAAAGAATTGCACACCAAGAGAACGCAAATCAAAAAGGGTATAATGGTTCGGAATATTATTAATACTTAATAAATTCTCAAACGTTTTTGAGAAATCGGAAGCAGCGAAAGTTACTACTTCCGGTCGACTGAAATTACTCAAAATTTTACAAAAGGCAGAAACTTATATCTTTTAATTACATTTGAAATTTATGTATCTGAAACAGTACTTAAGTTATATGCTTTTAAAGAATTAAAAGTACAAAATGTTCCACTTTTGATTTTCGGAAATCACCCAAAAGTTTATACGGATCTACGATTTTGATATAATACTTATACATAAAATTTCATCAACTTAGCTGTAACTGTACTCAAGTTATCGTGTTTACAGACACACACAGACACACACAGACACACATACACACATACACACACACAGACATACGGAAAGATTGCAAAAGTGTTTTTTCCAAACTCAGGGAGGTGTAAAACGTCGAGATTTGAAAAAATCTCGATTTTTTTTCACGATTACAAGACTTTCCCTATACTACGTATCCACAAGAAAGTAAAAATGTGTTATGTGATCCTACCTTACAACAAAAATTTAAAAATACTTAGTCCTAGTGAACAATAGCACATTCGAACATATATGTGTGTAAGTAGGTTGGTAGGGAGGCAGACAGGCGTGGTGGAAGAAAAGCAGTTTGGCAGGATTAATTGTAGGTAGGAAAGTAGGTAGGCTGGTGGTTAAACATCTTTAGGCATATGAAGACATTAGTTTTTTAATTTAGTGTACTGAAAACTGAACACCAGAAAGCTTTATGCCGCCTTAAAAACCCAATCCCATGTTACGCAAGGCGTCAATAGTGAAAGAATAAGGCTTTGAGTCAGAACACGCAAGAGCTTAGATAACTGCCAAAATGCCTAATCTGTAGACCTTACGAGTCTAGAAGATATATCCGATTTGGGGAGAATTTAAGCATAGGCCCTACTCCTGTGGGGATTCATGCGAAATTTTTATTTTATTTCGGAAGGGCGATGCCCTAGAAGGAAGCAATTCGTAGCGAGGGGAGGTACATATGTCCCCAGGCGCCAACCCTAAGAGCTTCAGAATGGGTTCAAACAATTAAAAGCTCATCTTAGCTGCAGTTTTGCATAATATATATATATATATATATATATATATATATATATATATATATATATATATATATATATATATATATATATATATATATATATATATATGTGGGGGGGGGGGGAGAGGCGCAAAATTGAAAGTTTGTCTCCGGGTGCCAGGAAGGTTCGCTACGCCTCTGACTTATTCCGGCGCCGAAACGAACTATGAATGTTGTGCCAACCCTATTCAAACGTTGGCAAAAAAGCGCTTCTCCCTACATAAACTCTCATACATATATATCAATTAAATAAGTCATGTATAAATCTATTTTCTTAAATTTGACTGTGAGCATAAGGTTGTTTTTGTTTAAATTTGTCTACTCCTTTTTGTGTCCCCTTTGGATCGGTGCCTGGGGCGGCCGCCTTTCCCGTCCTCCCCTATCTACGTCTCTGGCAGGAAGCAATTTTTCTCTATAAGTCAGGTGCGATTTGACATTTCTCGTACGAGTGCCATAATATTGTAGGGAGTTGGTGAAAATGATTTCGAAAAAAAAACCAATAATTTCTTAAAGGGCGGCATCTTTGGAGGGTGCAATTTTTCTTATTATAAGATTTGGCGCCTTTAATCCAGAGCGGCTGTCTCATCAATTAGTTTTTGCAAATTTTTTGTCTGTATGTTTGTGTGTCTTTAAAGGTAAAGTAATGTTTCAGCTTTTTTGATGAAATTTCATATACACGTATTATACAATTTAGTTCTGAATTAAGTTTTAATTGATTTCCCGTAAACGGAAATGATTTACACTCTTCTCATGTTTTATTAAAACTTAAAAAACCAGAACGCCATTTAGGTTAGGTAGACAAAAGTTCTTAGAATTCTGTCACGATTTCAGCAATTTCCGGTATCCGGATGTATAACTCTATTACTGATTGGCCTGGCAAAACATAACATTAAAATAACATTTAAGAAATTAACATTTTCACCAAAAGCTATCGCTCATAAAGTTTATGCATGCTGATGAAGTATAATGCAAATTGTTTTTTATGTTTCAAGTCAATTCTGTAGAGAAACCATTTACTTTTATAAGCAAAACAATTAATTGTAGATGATAATTTCTTGTGAATATATTACATTTTGAATGAGTTTTATAAATGACAAATTGAATTTTATCAATTTTTACCTATTCTACGCATTATTTCCAATAACTCTAAACGCAAAATTGCCCAATAAATATTCCGAAAAACGCTGACAAGTTATTTACATATCTCTGAAATGTAATAAAGTAGAGAATCAATATATCAGTAACACGTTTTAGTTTTTTGATCTCCTGACACAAAAGCATTTAACATATGAAAATATGAGTCTCAAACAGTGAATATGTTATTAGAAATAGATTAGTAATATATTAATACATAGAAGAATGTTTATTCAAAATGAAATAAAGATATTTAAGATAAGATTTAACCGATTATATTTTTCAATAGATGAGATTATCCTCAGATGTATGGACATCTTAATTTAAATAATATTTGCATGCGAATAGTAGTAACTCAAGTTTATATCCTATAAAAGATAGTGTTTTCATTCTAAGAGTATTTAGTTTGATGCATACTTTCCAAGTAAGATTGCATTAGATTCCAACAATGTGTACTGTATAGGTAAGTATTGTATAATATATGTATACTTTTATATCAAATAGATCTGCTTTATATTTTCAATTTTTAATTTTCCCTTTTACTAAAAAATATTTAACAATACTTTTTATTGATAAAACATGGTAAATAATATACCAGATGGTAATATATATTTAATACTACTTTACAAGATATTTTTAAAAAAAAAAACGAAATGCTTAAGAATGACTTTTTCTTGAAATCGTATATTGTATTTAAATCTAGAAAGTGCTATAGTAGCCAGGGGAAAATCGCACCCTGCCGGTGTGCGGGCGGGCGCGCATGATTCAAATTACTGATCGACTATAACACTACATCTTACCAATATTATATCACGCTCTTTAAAACAAATGAATGCGCCATAGCTCAAGGGATAGCCCTTGGCGCCAAATCGCACCTTACCGTGGCGTTGGTGAACGCGGCTAATTCAGTTTAGTGAAAGACTATAACGCCCCATTGAATTAATAGTCTATGGCGCTGTTTTAGAATAACGTAGGCACCATAGCGCCCACCGTTTAGCCCGAGACGCAAGTCTTTTACCCTGCCGGGGCGCCGCCGGTAAGAAAATGAAATATATTTTTCGCAGGAACCTCCCAAGTATATTTCTCAAAAACTTCGAAAAGTTTTATTGCGATCGGATGAAAATTGTAGTAATGCATAAAAGACAAATAAAGTCTGACGAAATATATTAGAAGACTTTCATCAATGCTCTACTAATCCTATGTTCTTAGACGCGTGACCTTAATTTCTAAAAACAGAGTTATTTAAATGTAAAAAAAATGTCTTGGTTTAGATCATAATTATCGGGGCATGGGTTTACCTACAATACCACCCAGCATGCCATGGGGGGTGCTATATGAAAGTCGCCCGTGTACGTTAATCACTCACCGCATATGTGTTGGGACATAGAGGGGTGCACCGTAAGCCCCTAAGTACACTACCGCAGGGGAACAGCGTACGGCCCCTCGCTAGGTTTTCTTTGTCAATACTATAGGGTGCTTCTTAAAACTAACCGACGCAACAGAGTCCTCACATAATAGCACAGGGAGCCGAATCGCACCATGTCGGTGTGTTAGCAAACACGCCTGATTATGTTTAGTGAGCTAATATAACGCCCCATCTTATCCATTGCCTATCGCACTGTTTCGAAAGAACATAGGCGCCATTGCGATCTGAGAAAAGCCGAGGACGGCTAATCAAACCCTGATTCCATTTAGTCAACAGTTATTGTTGCCCATTGTGTTTTTAGTTAATAGCCTTTTTAAAACAACAGGGGATGGCAACTCGGGATATAGAACGGGATATAGAAATGATTTTTAATCCATTATAAATACTTAAACTTTTTTTCAAATAGAGTAAAATATCGTAGAAAAAAAGAATTGTACACCAAGTGAACGCCAAATAAAATGTGCATAATAGTGCGGAATATTATTATAATTTATAAATTTACATTAGTTTTTTGAGAAATCGAAAATAGCGTAAATTACTACTTCCAATCACCGGAAATTACTCAAAATTTGACAGTTGGCGGATAATTATATCTGTTACTTACATGTGAAATTTCATTTTTCTATTTCAAAATGTAGCCAAGTTATAGGCTTTTAAAAAATTAAAAGTAGAAAAAGTTCCACTTTCGGTTATTGGAAATTGCTCAAAAGTTTAAATGGAACAAAAATGTTGATATAATAAGTATATATGAAATTTTATCAACCTACCTGTAATGGTACTTAAATTATCGTATTTACAGACACACACACACACACACACATACACATACACAGATGTACGGACATGATTGCAAACTATGTTTTTCCGACTCAAGGAGCTATAAAACGTCGAGATTTGTAAAAATCTCGATTAATTTTTTTACAAATACAAGGCTTTCTCTATACCTCCTATACAGAGAAAGTAAAAAGGTCGCAACCACTTATCAACACATATACAAACCAACAAACACAGACATAGTTTTTTTTATACAGATAATATACTTATATAAGTATGTGTATATTTTGGGTTTGTGGGTGTGTCCTGTAAAGCTCTCATACTTCGCCATAAAACTTTGGGAAATGGTTGAGATTGCTCCTGCAGAAATTTAAACATGAAAAAAAAACCCATGAGACACGATTCGACTCTTCTCTATACACGATATATGAAAATGAAATTAGAATGCGGTTTTTAAACCGTTTAGCCGATCGCCATAAAACTTTAAAGAGTTAATAGAAATACTCCACGTAAGGTTTCTGCAAAAAAAAAAAAAAAATCTGTTTTAAAAATTTCAAAAGGGTAGTGCAGTATATAAAAAAAGTCGCCGCCGGCGCCCTTGCAGGCTGCGACTTTGCGCCCTGGGCTTTCCCGTGAAAGCAATGGTGACTTCAATTGTTCTAAACAGTTCGATAAATTGTTTGGCAACCGGCGCTATTCTGTTAGAATGATGGTGCCTACATTAAAAATGTGTTGAAATATATTATCAAATGTTTTTTTTTTTCATTTTAAATAGATGCCTATTGATTGTTAGACAAAATTATGAAATTTAATCGCATTTAGCAGATACTCACATATTTTGATGTCTTACAGTCTTTTGTTTCCCAAAATCACTGAGTCAAATCACACTTTAATTTTTCCACATCATTAGATGTATTTGTTTCTCCATACAGACTACTAAAACTCGACATTCACTTTATTTTTTTTTCATTTTTTGTAATTTAAATAAGGATTTTAATAAGGATTTTTGGCTGTAAAACAACAATAAAATATTGGAATCAGAAGCGTAGCTGCAAAGGGGAGAGAGGCGGCTGCCCCGGGCGCCGATCCTAGAGTGGCTTCAAAAGGTGTTTAAAAAAAGTTTAAGCTGCAGTTTTAAATTATAAACAAAGTTAGGAAATTTAACAGCATAAGCCTTGACATACTGGTGTAACTGTTTTTACATTGATTTAGTAACTGTAAAACATATACCCTTAAGAAACAGTGACAGGCATAAACCGCATTTCAGCTTTTAGAGTGGGGGGGGGGGGGGGACCTTTTTCGCCGACTAAAATCGGAAGTATTTCCACTAGATTGGTGAATTGATAAACTATATTACTTAGAAAAAGCGTAATGTACGATTTAATAAATCAATTTGTTAAGAGATTTCGTGAGTACTTACGTGTACGAAGTCCTCTCAACTTCAACGTGAGTATTCAGATACTTTTCTTTGATAGCATTGCATCTTACCTGGGTGACTATATTAAAGACAAATAAATATCACGGATTCTTGTTTCGCTATATCCGATCAGTAAAATAGCATTTGTTCGGATCGGGTGGGTGGAAGGCGATACACTTCCCCGACATTTTAAGAGCTAATAACATTAGAATATTGTACCGAATAGATGATTTTTTAATTGCTTGATTCATTACAAGTACTGTAATTTTCACATACTTAAGGCCACTAAACCTATAAACGAGGTATTTTAGAACACGACGACTGATACTGATTTGTTATTTTGTTTAACCTAACTGATCTTTTAAAACAATATACTATTATCAAAATTGTTCTAAAGTCACAACCAAAAAAAAACCCAAATAAACTTGCACCTTCGATAAACTACACTCTAAAATAGTGCTTTTTGACATGCATGGAAGAACCAAACTCCATCAGTTACATGTGCACATTCACCTAACCCTTCTTAATAGATTTATCGTGAACACTGACACAATTTTATCATGAATTATAGGCTAACTTGTTTTTTCTAAACACCAAACCCTATTAATCCAGCCTTTCCAACTCTATTTCAAACACTTTCCTTCAAGACTTTTTTTGTCTCATTCTCTTTCCGCGAGTACTTTACACCAGCACCTGCTTTGTTATGTTATTTACTGTCTTTCTTATATAGTTCCTTAACCACTATCTCTTCGTTGCTTGCATTTCATTCTCCACTGTCTGTAATATAGCTCCGAGCCATAGAGCAAAAGAAAGAAACTTCACGTTTAGCTATAGGTCCTGATTGAATTGTTTTTTCACAATGCCGTTGAATACCAAATTAGCATAGTATGTTAAAACACATTCTATTGCTTTTGATTCTCGGGATATAGACTTGATTTTTAATATTTTAAAATACTTAAACTTTTAAGAATAGAATGATATATAGTAGAACAAAAGAATTATTTTATTATTTATCCAGATACATTAATGCTGGTTTTAGTTTTTGATACACTAAAACAAAGAAAAAAATTATACACTACTATTTAAATAAATATAAAAAGCGTGGGTCTCTTCCTAAATATTAGTAAAGGTATCCAATAGATACTAAAGAAACCCACGCTTTTCTTTATAGTTATTTAAATAGTAGTGTATAATTTATTTTCTTCTTTTTAGTGCATTTTTAAATAAAAGCTTGCATTAAAAACGTTTTTAATATTTTTATTTTAAATTGCCTTTGTCAATTACTAACAAATCTACAATTAGTCAACAGTTTCATCAACAGACATTGTAAATGTAAACAATTGTGGTCATCAGTGATGTTCATCTAAACTAGGACAAAGATATCCTCACTTGGCTATAGATAACTTTTAAATTATATTTAATCTAGTTTCTCTAGATCTACACTTTTAAACAAAACGAAAATATCATCGCTAATTGTAAAATTTAGTATTACAACAATTAAATAAACTACATATTTTTTTACAGCTGAATGAACGTATTATTTTTTTTAAATACTAGAAAATTAATTCATTATTTATTATTTTTATCAACATTTGACATACAATTAATCATCAATTTAATACGATTAAATGTCTTATTTTATTTTTATAGTATTTTGTGTTAAATTTAATTTTAAAAGACGTTCGTAGCTAGGAAGATTTTATAAGCAAACACAATTATGCTAAAAATTAAATAAATAATTAATTACATAATTGATCTTTTTAGTTTGATGTTTTAGAACAATATTGTATAATGTTTCACAACAATAATAAGACAAACAAAATGTAGCAACATTTAGCATATGGGCAGCTAAAACTAGTTTCAGTTATGTCAACACAATTGATAATTAAATTGTAACAACAAAAAAGTAGGAAGAACTAGCACCTATCAACAATCATCTATACCGTTCACACGATCGCACTCAAGGTGGGGTTTCTGTAAAAAAATCTTTTTTTTTTTAATTTCACAAAGGCGTTGATCCGGGATAATGCAATTTTTCACCCTTGCGCCACACCTGCGAAATTTGATTTTTTTTGAAACCTTTCCATGAGTATTCTCAACAACTTCTCAAAGTTTCATGATGGTCTGATGAAAGTTATATTAATGCATAAAAGACAGACACACAGATACTCATACAATGCTTTTTTATATATTAGGATATATGTAAAGATAGATAGATAGATAGATAGAATGTACATAATAGAAAATATATTACTTTTGTTTATGAAAAACATTATCAGAATAAAAGCCTTCTCTTTATTTAATTTTATAAGCGATTGTTTGGTTATTACTTGCTCAAAGATATACATGCAACTTTCTTCAACCATGGCGTTGGTAAGTTCAAAGCTAAATATCATAGTTGTGTTGGTCTTTTGTGTATCTCATGCACAAGGTGAGTTTTTCTGTTACATAACAGTTCCATATATTAATTAAAACGATAAATTAAAGTTGATATAACAAAACATTACTGTCCCTTTAAGAATAAAAAAGTTTACTTGTTTTGTCTTAATAATTGTGTATTTATGAAGCTGTGTGTACATGTCTTGTCTAAAAATGTTGTATTGATGAAGCTGTGTGTATATGTCTTGTCTAAATAATTCTGTATTGACAAAGCTGTATGTAGA
>NW_026731670.1:2500-15000 GCF_028476545.2 Physella acuta | reverse complement strand
TTGCTGTTGCAGGTTGACAAAAATGGCCAGATAACCCCCCCTACAACATTATCCAGACCTCGATCAATAAAATTATGATGCAAACCAGACGCAATAGTCTCAACCTTAAGGTAGGAAAGAGTGATAAGTGGGCAGCCGACTTCTGCCCCAACGCTCTGTGATGGGGGGATTATATATATATGTGGTATATACGTTCTGGTCTATATATCTATATTCTGAATACTACTATTAACACTGCAACTATTAAACTTGTGAAGGTGGACGGGAAACACTCTTACTTTTTCCGTAGACACTAATTAACAATGTCAACAACTTCGTTCATGAAATAACATTAACTTTATTATCACGCACTTATAGATCTGTTATACATTCTCAAATGACGTCATTTTTCTACTATGGCTAACCCCCAACTAACTTCACTGCTGCATCCCACGTCATCGGTACATTGTCTCGTCATGTTCACGTCACACTCACGATACAAATATTTTATTAAATACGCGCATAATACTCTCGAACCAAATCGTCTACCGTCAAGTTCATACTGTCCTCAGTAGCTTATACTAGTCTAGTCTAAATCTATCTATCTACGCTATGACACGCTTTATTAAAGGACTTGCCACACTACATTTATCTTGAAATGACGAAATTTACACCCCCTTACTACAACTTAACGGTAGGAGATCTATTTTCTTCCTGTGCGGCACAACCAAACACAGAACGATAGCCTACCGAAGCAGGTATGTAATAGAAAGACACAATATATCGATAGATAATTATTTCGACAATGATCAACTTGTCAGACGACTAAACTAATGTCGAACCAGCCCAAGAACCAGCCACAGCCACAAAGCAATCATAGAAAAAGAGTGGACAACAATTCTGGGAAAAAGAAACAAGACTTTAAGGAAAATAATTATCATTAAAAAAGTTTTTAAAAGCCCACGTTTTCTGATTGAACTAAAAAGTAGAAAATAAATGCTATACATCACAATAATGCAAGCGATCACTCTACTATAAGCAATGAAAAACGTGGGGCGCCGAAGTAAAAGTTTTTTATCGGTCATTGTTAATATAAGATGTAAAAGTTATATTACTATTGATTAGATAATACTATTGACTTTTATTAGGGAACTTGTAGAGAGTCAACAGTATTAGAAACTGTAAGAAAATCACGGCGCCCCACGTTTTTCATCGCTTATAGTAGAGTGATTGCTTGCATTATTGTGATGTATAGCATTTATTTTCTACTTTTTAGTTCAATCAGAAAACGTGGGTTTTTAAAAACTTTTTTAATGATAATTATTTTCTACTTTTTAGTCTTTGTTTGTTTGCATTCAAATCTTGCTATCGATTTTATCTTCTCGCATTCACTTTTTTTTTGGGTAAACGAAGACAACTCGTAAAAAACACGTGCCTTTTCCAATCGACGTTTCTTCTGTGTTGCCGTTTCTTTCACCATTTTGTCCTCGCGTGCAAACCATTCGACCATCAACATCCTACTTCCTGATCAGTCAGATTTGCATAGGTTTGTACACAAACACCGCGTGACCACTACTCAGCGAATCGCTTGCTCGTTCATTCAGTAAGCCACAAGAGGGAAAGTACCAAACCTTGTTTTCATCAAATTACAATTACTAGGTTATGTCCCTTTTTGTACAAATATATAGGGGTCTAAAATGATCAATAAAATGTTTCCATGGATCAATTTAGTAATAATAATAATTGAATATTGTATTGTCATCGGAAACAAAGCTTCCCTGAAAATTTCAGCGCGCTAGCTAACTGGGAAGTGCCCGAAATTTTGATCGCAAGATTTGATTGGAAAAATAAACAAACAAAAACTATCGAAAACACAAACACATAAGTATATAGTGGTACAAATCAAAAGCAGAATAGAGCAGATAGGCTCAGAAAACCCAAAACACCACACCATACTAGAATAAAGCATACAAAGGTCAAAACAAATCAAACAAACAATGGACGAAAACAATCAAGAAATGACTAAACCAAATAAAATAACATTCTGTGTTCACGAACTACTACACACGACTTTATAAACACGAACCGACCCACAACGATAAACAAGACGAATATCTATGCAGCACAAAATCACTAGATGACAACGACAAAAACAAAATCGACACACCTTTAACCTAGACGACAACAAGAAAGATATCCAAATAAACCGGGAATGATCTCCCCTAAACTTTCTCGAATATTCTAATATAAAACTACGAGGAATGGCAACTCAGGACATAGACAATACTTGTAATCCATTTTTAATTACTTAAACTTTTTATAATAGAATGGAATCTCGTAAAAAAAAAGAATTGCATACCAATTGAACGCCAAATAAAATGTGCATAATAGTGCGGGATATTATTAGTACTTTATACATTTACGTGCGTTTTTTGAGAAATCGGAAATAGTGTAAATTAGTACTTCCGGTCAACGGAAATTACTCAAAATTTGACAGAAGGTAGAAAATTAGATCTTTTACTTACATGTGAAATTTCATTTATCTGTCTGAAATAATACTCAAGTTATAGGCTTTTGAAAAATTCAAAGTAGAAAAGGTACCACTTCCGGTTATCGTAAATCGCTCAAAAGTATATCAGGATCTACGATTTTGATAAAATACTTATATATGAAATTTCATTAGCCTAGCTGTAACGGTACTCAAGTTATCGTGTTTACACACAGACAGACAGAACCACACTCAGACAGACAAATAGACATACGGACAAGATTGCAAAATTATGTTTTTTTTCGTATCAGTGACGTGTAAAACGTCGAGATTTGTAAAGATCTAGATTTTTTTTGCACGATTACAAGACTTTCTCTATACTTCGTGTATACGAAAAAGTAAAAACATCGTAGCATGCGTAGATGAAACCACCTTCACGTTACACACATAAACAGTTAAACGTGTTGTTTGGTGGCGGTTTAAATTACACCGCGAGTTTTTGTAGGACAGATGTCTGGGCAGATATTCGTGAGAAACTTGGCTTAAATTATTTTACCGATTCTCGTAAATATCCATATTCACAACAAGTGCTACCGCCTCCTAAAGAAATATTCGCACCAATGAGGGGAACCGCATCCCAAAGCAGCGCGGTAAACTGTGAGGTAATATCCATATCAACACCTTAGCAAAGCACGGGTATAAGCTAGTATTTATAAAAGGGGGGGGGGGTCAATTTTTTTTTAAATTTATTTAATCTATGTATACTTAATTCAAAACATTATATTATTAAGAAAGAATTTCTTCTTAAAAAATACAAATTTCAGACATAGATGAATGCAACGGTCCAACAGGAAATCCGTGTCAGCAGATTTGTACAAACACTGTTAATAGCTTCTCGTGTTCATGTAGTCCGGGTTACACCGTCAGTGGTACAAATCCCAGGACATGCGACGGTGAGTCGTTTAATTTTTAAACATATGCCGTCCTCAGTATAAAATGTATCTTTTGCTGGTCCTTTTCCTTACAATATACATTATATGATTTAAATAAATATAATTTAATATGATACAATATGACACAGTCTGTTGCGTATGCCTTTTCTTTTGTTCAAGCGGAGCGTAGAGTTATTCGTGAGTGACTGTTCTTGCTTATTTTAATGAATTATTCATTAAAAACTTGTATTCGTTTATATAAACCAAAATAGATAACACTGTCCTTAAATTGTTTCAACTGTCCTACTCCTTGTATTGAACTTCGCTTAACGTAGTACATTCTTCCTTACACAAAACGGAAATTTTTTATATTGAACTTGTCAACAGTAAAAGTAAATTTGTACCTTAATAATAGCGATAGCCTCTAAAATGCGTACATTCAACCGGTAAGGGTGTCTGTGCAGCTTATCTATTGGGAATAGAGGCTCTAGAATAGTACTACTAGAGGTACTGACAATAACTCTAATGACTGAGTGTCAATTAAATGCACAACTGTTACAGCCTTAGTAGAGTATCAATTTTTTACTAGGTCCGATGAACTCTTGTATCTGAAAGGGTTTACGGCCGGTGAGTAAGACTACAATATCAGGACCGATGACTACGGGTCAACTCAATGCCCGCAGTTTACGGCCTGCAGTTAAATATACTTGTGCAGTATATAATATTACCGTATCAACTGCTTCGTGGCTGATATATATGCAGGATAAAAGTAGTACAGTAGGTAAATGAAATATCCACTTAACTGTCACTTGAAATTACGTCACTAGCAGGCATAGTTTAAGTCAAATAAGTATTTAAATGCCCTGTGTGCTAATACATGGGCAATGTAAAGTTTAATAAGTAAATCAGCTTTCCCAAGCCTAAAGGCACTAAGCCAAGAACAAGGTAACAAATCAACGTATGTAAGTAATAATGAATAACATCAAGATAGTATATAAGGTATTTATTGAAACTACTTGTTACGATGAGAACTAAATATGCATATCATAACTGATTCAATGAAAATAAGAAAAAATATTTACTATTAGACCCTAAACACGTGGAGGTCGGAGCGACGGCCTCAACGCCGCGTACAAAACCACCAGCTCAGCTCAGTTCTGGAAGAGTGTATGTTTTTAAGGTTGCATTTGCTTTATGCATTAAAAGTGTCAGTGTGTCACGTGGACAATCTAGTCAAATAGACAAGAGGCTGTGAGGGTGTAGATAGATAAAATGTACGTGGCTGTTAAGGGGAAGATTGGGGGGGGGGGGGAGTAATCTTGCAGGCAGAGGTATACTTAATCAAGTCATTAGATAAAGTAGAAAATAAACTATATAAAAAACTTTTTTAAAAACCACGTTTTTCATGTGTAGCAACGGACTAAAAAGGAGAAAATAAAATACTTAAAAAAACTTTTTAAAAAACCACGTTTTGAATGATCCTTTTAACACACGGTTATGCAAGAACAACAGGGTAGTCTAGTAACAATTAATACAATACTTAAAAAAAACTTTAAAAAAAACACGTTTTTCTTGTGGACTAAAAAGTAGAAAAATAATTTTTTCTTTTGTGCTTCCTCGAGCTGTGCAGGTTCTTGTGATGACTGACAAAAAACGTGGGTCGGGCAGATGGGTCGGGAAATTTGATGGTGAACGTACCCACGTTTTTTGTCAGTCATCACAAGAACCTGCACAGCTCGAGGAAGCACAAAAGAAAAATTTATTTTCTACTTTTTAGTCCACAAGAAAAACGTGGTTTTTTTAAAAGTTTTTTTTAAGTATTTTATTAATTGTTACTAGACTACCCTGTTGTTCTTGCATAACCGTGTGTTAAAAGGATCATTCATAACTGACGTCATGCTTAATTGATGACTGTTATCTTTACCCTAACCTCCATACTGTCATTTATGATCACAAAATAAACAGACTCCACATTAAAAAGACGTCACACCTCAGATATGTTTTTGTCTTTTAAAATACCAATTTCAGCTGAGCATGTGTCTGACCACACTATCCCATCATATGCTGATAACACAGATACACGTGAACCTCTCCCGTCTCCCGCCAAGTCCCGATAGGCAACTTTATCATTCACATCTAAAAAAAATGCAAAAAATGAACATAGATATAATATGTCTCGAACCCGTACCTCCCGTATGGTAACTATTAATCTGTCAAATCAGTTATCTGGAAAGTTCAGATTATAAGCAAAAGAAACTTTAGTTACGCGAATAGGCCCTTGTATTAAGTTGTATCAAATTAAGTTGTATCCCAAATTAGCCTATTTTATAGCTAATCAAACAAAGATTTATATAAAATAATTAAAGTTTGAAATAGTTTACTATAGAAACTCTTTAATTGCATATCTTCTAGTATAGGTATTCGTTTTGTTACCATAAATACACTAATTTATGCATTGTTTTGAAAATAATTGTTGCATCAATGAAAAGTCGAATACACGAACAGTTTTCATACTTATATTTACACTTTTTATGCTATAAACCCAAAGGTGTATTTTGCGGGGGGGGGGGGGGGGGGGGGGAGCCCAGGGCGCCGACAATAGGAAGGCGCCAAAAGGGGTGGAAAAAAATTTAAAAGCGGATTTTATGGTGCAGATTTGAATTATTAACAGTCTAGGTTAAGAAATGGAATGGCTACACGCCTTTACATACCGATTTAACTGTTTTCTATCTTGATTGTTAACTGTAAAACATATACTTTTAAGAAACAGTGACCGGCAAAACCGCTTTCCTTAGATGGGGGGGGGGGGCTTTTTTCGATTTAAAAAAAAAGTTAGTTACGTTAAAACGCCCTCTACAAACTTTGTCCAAGATGGTTGGGATGTGTGTGTATGTGAGGGGTGGGGGCGCTTTTTTCGCGAACAAAAATTGCAAGTATTTATACTGGATTGGTGAGTGGATAACTCTTTTAACACTTAGAAAAGAAACCAATTGTATAAACGCTTAATGTACAATTTCACTATCCAACTTTGTTAAGATTCTTACGATTCTCTCAACTTCAACGTGAGAGATCAGAAACTTTTAATTGATTGCATTACATCTTGCTTGGATCAATGTATTAAAGAGAAATAAATTTCACGGATTTTTTATCGCTATCCGATCAGTAAAATAGCATACGTTTGGAGCGGGTGGGCGGAAGACGATACCCTTGCCGAGATTTTAAGAGCTAAAACATAACTATATTGTACCGAATATTTCATTTTTATTGCAAATTTCTTATAGCCAAGGCCACTAGACTTACTAAACAATATAAAAAGGGTACAACACGACAACAGGTGATGCTTTGTCATTTTATTCAACCTAACTGATAATTTAAAACTATAATACACTATTATCAAAATTATTCTAAAGACACAACCAAAAGTAGACCAAATAAGTCTGCACTGTACACAAACTACACTCAAATGCAGTGTTTCTTTACCTATTTGGAGGTTCCGAAACCCACCAGTTTTACATGCGCCTTCACCGAACCATTCTTAATAGTTTATCGTCCACATTGACAAAATCTTAATGTGAGTCATATAAGTCGGGCGTGTGTCTTGACCTCCGCCAAAGCTCTGAGACTGACATAACGAGCTTCTAGGATTCTATCGAACTCAGGTTAAGAACCACTGCTCTTAGTTCTTTTGATTTTCTTCTCTTTTTTTCGTTTCGGTTTCTTAGGAGCATAGGCGTAGGCAACACTTCGTCAACTCACTTGATTTTTATGAAGATAGAACCCTAATAATCCAGCCTCCCCCATTTATACTTTAATCGATTTCCTTCAGGACTTTTTTGTCTCCTTCTCTTCCTCTTTCCCCGTGGACTTTACACTAGCACCTAATATTGTCAACGAAATACCCAAGTTGTATAATTTTGTATTCCAATACGAACATTAATGTTTCTGATAAGTTCCTCTTGTATGTCACTTCTATGTCCTTATTCTAACAAACTTATAATCCAACTATGTACTATATCACAACAGAGATCGTTCCAAAAATAGAACATAAAAGGCTGGTTTAAACAAATTAGCGCTTACTCAGATCAGGCTTTTTTTTCCTTGACATTACTAATCGTTTGTAAAAGAAACACGCATCTTAATAAGAATTTAATTAGCGTAAATTTCAAGGAACGAAAATCATACACACTGTAATTATATATAATTATATATATATATAATATATAATATATAATATATAATATATATATATATATAATTATTAATATATATATGTATATATATATATATGTATATATATATATATATATATATATATATATATATATATATATATATATATATATATATATATATATATATATATATATATATATATATATATAAAGATATAAGCGGGGGGCGCCAAATTGAAAGTTCGCCCCGGGCGCCGGGGAGGGTCGCTACGCCTCTGTATAAACCACATCCTGTTCTTTTACTGACATTGATACATAAACATTATAACTGAGATAATCTATTCTAAACTTTAAAGACAACTCAATAAAATTCATATCTAAACTAACACCTGACAAGCTAAGACTTTAGGAATACATTTAAGAAGTGACCTGGGGAATAACGGATGTGCTAGAATTGTGTTTTTATCGTCACGCGCCAGATACCGTACATGGTGTATTATACGTCGTTACGCGCTGTGGCCTGGCCCTAAAACTGTGATCAAAAGTCAGGGCAACAGCTTAAACGAAAATACCAAAGTTGTTGAGTCACGAAGCAATACACAAAAAAAAACCTACACACTTAGATAGAAATAGAATAAGAGAGAGTTTGTAACTTGGGCGATCGTCTAATAAAGTATGCTGTATTTTTTTAAAGACGCACTTTATGTAAAGAAGTACGCTATGTATTGGTGCGTGTGTGCGACCGTGCGTGTGTGTGTGCGTGCGTGCGCGGGTGTGTGTGTGTGAGAGAGAGTGTGTGTTAATGTATGTGTGTGGCTCTGCAAATCTTGGAATATTAATTTAACCCATTTCCAATTGTCCGATTGAGCTAAAATCTGGCACAGTGGCAGATCTTGGGTGACAATTCAACAATATACTGAATTTTCAAATCTAATTATAAATAGACAAATTAGTCATTAAAATTTAATTTAATAATGTACAATTGACTATATACAGTTTTTACGTTTATTAGGGTTGGTAAAGTAGAGCTCATCCGTCTCTTTTGTTTCAACATCTGAGAGGAGTGTATAGTCTACAATGTAGTTAATCGCTTTTGCTTTCAAGGACTTGGGTCAGGCTTCCATTAGAGTTAAGAATATCGGGCAGTCCCACGCAATGAAGCCTGGCAAACCAAGTAGGGTCGTCTATTTAGCAATCTTAACGCTCAGAGTTTCTTTCAGGTTATCTGTTCGGGTGAGTCAGGCCCACCCCCCCCCCCGAACGAAATAGAAATTAGAAAGAAGATATATTATTTTACCAGTTTCCATTCTCCAGCATGTCTATCATTTTGCTACATAAGAGTTTTTGTAACACACATACATACATATAAAGTGACATTAAAATAACGCTAAGATATCTATTTAGACAACGAATCAAACATTTACAACGGGGTAAAGTAGAGATTCGATTACACGCCAGTCAACACAGCGCATCAATATCATCAAATCATCAAGATCTCATACGATCAAAGATTTGTAAATTTTAATCATTGAAATAGGAACCAGCAGGAATAATTCTGATGCACCAAGTGTGGAGAAAGTAGATGTAACAACAAGGAAGCCATTATGGTCGGCATTGTTAGATGACGTCACTGTCGAGGAAATATTTATAGAAGTTACAGGTTAGTAAAAGGGTATTTTCGGGAGGCTATTATATTTATGGAAATAAATTATTGTCTGTTGTTTTTATTAAATCAAACAACATCTTTTTGTAAGACATAAAGTTTTTAAAAGTTTGTGGATAGAAAAATATTTTATTTTCGAGTGGAGAAACATTATTGAAGTCAGTTTCAGTAAAAAAAAAATTAATGTCTCAGTTTCAAAATATTTAGAAACATTGATTATTCTTAGAATAAAATGTATCTTTCGTCGTTAGAAAAGCTAAACATGAAAGGGGTAGTAGTATATATTCAATAAAATAAACAGAAAGATTTTTATTAAAACGACAACATAGTAAATTATGTAATTAGTCATTTGTTAAGTACGCTTAATGTTTTTTTTTAAGCTTGGCCATGCATAAACTACAGTCTTTGCTTCAACAGCTAAACCACAACCTTCAAGTAAAACAACTACAGAAACAAACCAGAGGGTAACAGAGATGAACATAGACTTTAACCAACACATTA
The DNA here is from genome assembly GCF_028476545.2 of Physella acuta. Taxonomy (NCBI): domain Eukaryota; kingdom Metazoa; phylum Mollusca; class Gastropoda; family Physidae; genus Physella; species Physella acuta. The sequence continues at coordinate 5,265 of NW_026731670.1, read as the reverse complement.
AAGGTAGGTGGTATTGCATCTACATAGAGTAACTTCTCACCGTCGCGATTAAGACGATCATGATTTCAAAACTCGTATAGAGTTTGTCTAAACACTAGTTTTGTAATACAGGTTACAACAGTGTGTAGTGGCCCATATGGTGTCAGCCTGCGTACAACCAACACATAGCCATACGTCAATTTTAAACCTAGTCTACCCGTCGCGCGTTGCTGCGATCTAGTCCTACGCAAAAAAACCTGACAAAACTGTATATGAGGATTTTAGCAACGCACTACCAATAGATAATTTTAGAGATGTGACCTTTTTTTAGAACCGATGTTTTATGTATTAAATATTTATAGCGTGCAAATTAACTTAGGAATAATTAAATGTAGTGTGTGTAGGTTGTGTACGCATTGTAATTTTTATAATTCATCTAAAAATGTTTAGTATGAATTATGTAGATTATAATTATAATAAAAATAAGATTAATAGCATTTAATAGAATGCTCCAAAGTCCACGGTTTTCATCGTGTTTTTTTTATACCAATATTAAATTAACGTGAAAAGGTAAGTTCATCTGACTTGCTACCCTCAATTCATCGCAACAATAGTTATGTTTAGTTCAACCACCTTTACTGCCTACATGTATCACGCTCATTACATAACAAAACTGAGGATCAAAACAGTAAGCCGACAAGGTTCAAAGGCTGTCATTGAAGCAAAAAGTCAACAACACCAAATATGTTCGGACAATGCCTACTGAGGAGAGGCCGACCAGAGAATAGCCTACGGCAAAACATATGCAAAACATGATGTGCCTAAATTTCTTTTCTAATTAACTTTTCTACCGCGTATTTATCTAAATACGTAACACACCGTAGGGTGTAAATTAAATTGAAAGTTTGAGGGGGGGGGGGGTGCAAAGCGCTTTTAATGAGTTTTGCCTAGGGCGCTAAATAACCTGGCGCCGGCACTGGATGTCGGAACTATATTTCTTGGATCTCGATATTTTGTGTGTGGGTTTTTCTACTCTACTGACCAGACGCTACAGACATTCCTGCGAACTATCAATTTTTCACCCCATTCCTAGTCATATAAAGTTCTTCACGACAGCGAAAAGCGCCCCCCCCCCCACCTAAAAAAATTAAAAAAAGGAAGGGGGGGGGGTCGCTTTTTATCAGTCTATGTTTTTTAACAGTTTTTATTTTGTCGTCACACGATTGCTTTTCTTCTTCTTCTTCTTCGTTCTTAATTATTAGTGTTGAAGGGGATCGAGATTTATCTGCCAGTGGGTTTGAACTCGAGACTTTTGTTCGAATTTATCAATCATGAGCTTTTTGCCGACTCGACCACGCCTCCAACACAATTAAGCGTTACGTGTCAACTGGTTATGCGCCATTGAGGCCATTGACTCCGATTTCAGCCTGCTTTTCTTTTTGGATTTGCTTCCATAGCCTTTGTCTCTCCTAGAAGAGTGGCTGTCCCCAGCTAACGAGCCTCATCTGCCCGAGGATTCGAACTCGAGACTTTTCGGTTTAGCAACCATGAGCTATACCGACTCGACCACGCCGATCCCTACAATTGCTTTAAATTACCCCCTTCTTGGCGGCCCCGTGGCGGTGGAGGCCGTATCTTAATCTGTTTAGTCATTGCGTTAGCCCACCGTATGCCCAGTGTATTATAGTTTTAAACCAATTACTGGCGCCATACTCCTCATGGGGGACCAAGGGAGCTTCTGGTAAACTCGTAGCCAGGTCCGCCGGATGTCGCAACTGGCGCTGTTTAAACGTTGAATCACTGTGCACCTGATCCTTTATGCAAATAGCTAAATAATCAGCCCCTAGGTGACAAAATAGCCGCCGGGGAACGCAAGGTGCCAAATAACACAATACCGATGTGGCGTCATTCTACAGTATTTAATTCTTTTATGGCAGAAACCTTCACTGCGATGTATTCACCATATGACAGGTATTATCCGACGTGCCAGACAGACAGACGGAAAGACAAACATACAAAGAGACATAAAAATAGACATATATAGACATTTAATCAGACATCCATCCATCCACCCGTCCATCCGTCCATCCGTCCATCCGTCCATTCGGCCATCCGTCCATCCGTCCATCTGTACATGAATGCATGCATACATACATGCATACATGCATACATGCATACATGCATGCATGCATACATGCATACATGCATACATGCATACATGCATACATGCATACATGCATACATGCATACATGCATACATGCATACATGCATACATGCATACATGCATACATGCATACATGCATACATGCATACATGCATACATGCATACATGCATACATGCATACATGCATACATGCATACATGCATACGTGCATACATGCATACATGCATACATGCATACATGCATACATGCATACATGCATACATCCATACATGCATTCATGCATACATGCATACATGCATACATGCATACATGCATACATGCATACATCCATACATGCATTCATGCATACATGCATACATGCATTACATGCATACATGCAGTACATGCATACATGCATACATGCATACATGCATACATGCATACATGCATACATGCATACATGCATACATGCATACATGGCATACATGCATACATGCATACATGCATACATGCATACATGCAGACATGCATACATGCATACATGCATACATGCGTACATGCGTACATGCGTACATGCGTCGGACATGCGTGCACGCGTGGCATACATACATACATACATATAGACATACATAATACATACAT